>NC_066617.1:269329098-269501647 GCF_025201925.1 Gopherus flavomarginatus
TAAGTCTACTTACTACATTGTATATAGTTAACAGTATTATCCCCTCCCTACTGCACACTTCTATTGGACAGCCTACTGTAATGGATCTGCAGACCTTCCCTGAGCAGAAGAATAGGAAGAGTTTTCGTACTTTGCCAACAACTTCCTTTCTTTTAGTGGGAAGGTCCTGTCCCACCTGGCACAAAATTTTCCTCATTCCAGGGGATGACTTTCCTCTCAACAGATGAATATATATTTTACCACCATGTTTTTAAGTGGAATTCATGTCTGCTCAGCAGTAGGAAATGTTCATATTTCCAAATTTCACTATGTTCAATAACTGGTTAGTTAATACTTCAAGAATGTAATGTCTGAGCAGCAGCTGTTTCATACTGATGGGGTCTTCTAAGGGCTGGCCACTCCCACCCTTCCCTAACTGATAAGTCTAGTTGTGCCTCTCAGCAGGCTGCAAAAGACGGTCCACTGTAAGGGCCCTGCAGAGTTTACCACTAGGAGAAAGGAAATTTTCAGCATGGTAAAATAAATTTTCCTATTGCTAGTCTGATTAGATAGAATTGTGCACCCACTCTGCACTCTTTGCATAAGTGTGAATGATACACAAAGAGACATGCTATGGGGAATAGTCTCCTTACTAGTGGCAGTTCAGCATGTAAATTGGATTAGCAAGCATTCAAATATAGCAGAGAGACAATTAAAGAAAAAGTCATCTTGGAATGAAAATAAGATGGAACTACTTTAATAAAGTTCAGACAGATAAATCAACCATCACACTAGAAAATCTCTACCCAGATTATAGGAATGGTATTTGCATACTGTGGGCCAGATTGGGAGAAGAGTCTAAATTGGTGTACCATAATCCTTCAGTGCTCACAAGTGTATATTACACTATCTGTGATTCACACCACTTACCAACATGCAATTTACATCCCCTGAGAATCTGGCCCACTAAATCTGGGTAGAAGAGGGTCTAAAATGGTGTAGCTCACAAGCTGCTGGGCTAGAAGAGAGAAAAAGGAAAGGTACCTAACAAGGCTGGAAGAATATGCAACTCACATCTTACATGTGTTACACCTTTTTTCCCAGGTTCTGTGCAGGTAAGTTACATCAACTCAGACACCTGGACATGTTCACTTACTGACACATAGCATTCCACTACAATGTTGCCTCTCAATGAAGCCCAGTGTGGCCTGGGTTTGAGAGCCATTTAGGATCATTTTCAGCCGTGATTTCAAAATAAAGTTCCAGGTTTTTTAAATCCCTTTGCTTACTATGGTGTTTGCAGTACAGGAACATGTTCTTTAAAGGCTCATCCTCACTAAAAACTATATCATGGTAGAACCTGATGCTAAGGAGTCATGGTCAGTTTCCCTCTAATTTTTCCCACACATGTACGGAATGAATTTTGTTATGTGCACCAATATGAACGTGAGGTGTGACATATCACCTCCATGTTGATTCACATAAAAAAATTCATGTGGCGGGGGTAGGGCTGAGGGGTTCAGAGTGTGGAAGGGGGCTCAGGGCTGGGGCTGAGGGTTGGAGTGCAGGGGAGTGAGAACTCTGGCTAGGGGTGCAGGTTCTGGTGTGGGGCTGGGGAATGAGGGTTTGGGGTGCAGGCTGCCCCAGGGCTACAGCAAGGAGAGAGGACTCCCCACAGCTCTCTCTCCCTGCAGCAGCACCTGGGCTTAGGGGGAGAGACACCTCTCCTCTGGCCGCTGCAGGTCCAGGCCAGGGTGGGTTGGGGCTGAGGGAGGGGTGCCTCTCCCCCAGCCATGGCAGGTCCAGGGCTAGGAGAGAGGCATCTCTCCCCAGCGCAGCCCTGAGCATCTACACGGTGCTTAATAGGCTGCTGCGCGGCCCCGCAGCTTAGAGGGAACTTAGGTCATGGTAACTAACATGATGCCAAACACAACTTATCACAAGCATTGCAGGGACTGTAGTATTTAACATAATCTCTGGTTAACCAGGTGGCCAGGTAACATTATATTAAATGTGACCATCCCTGTCTACATGATGTAACATCATTATTAGCTACCACAACCCTTATGTTCTAAAATAATGTAATTTCCCAGTGGCAAGCACTAAAGGATAGTTCGTGAGCATCCCTGTGTGGGCATGATGCAGGGGTAGGGGGAGGACATAAGAATCTGTTTCACCCCCAGGTCCTTTCGGCTCCTGTGCAACAATGAGGCACACACCTGATCCTTTCACACCCAGCACGCAAGAACTGGGAGACTCAGAACCACCAGCATGGCTAGAAACTCCATGGGGCAGATGGGAAGCCCTAGCTTAGCTGATATGACCCTGAATCCTGGAAAATGATGTAGTAGCAGCTACTGCTTAGTGTATTCTCCCAGAGCTTTCAGTACATTATCTAGGGCAGGCACTGCTCTAAGAGTTGATGCCTGGGTGTTGTGGCTTGTCAGTTCCCTCACTCACTGTGGGCCGTAACTGAAAGCCAAACTCTGGCTCTAAGTGTTGAGATTTGAGAAGAGATTGGGAACTCAGCAAACCCTTCACCCTCTGGGGCTCTGCTTCTCTTCCACTGTGGATGCCTTTCTGTTTTGTGGTCACCTGTTTTTGAAGCCTTAGCTATAGCACAGCTAGGTCTCCACAGATGATGTTCAGAGGGATTGCACTCGGTAAAGTCAAAGTCTGCAAATGGATTTTTGTACAGTCTCCATGGAATCTCTGTAAGAAGCCCGAGTTGAGGGTCCTGGTCTGTAATCAGCAATGACACTTCTGCTTCCTGAGATTGCAGAGTGCTAACCAAGGGTTCAGATAACTTCTAAAGACTAAACACAGCAATTAGGAAAACCACATACTCACTAGGAATGCCATGGTCAAAGAGAAATCAGCACATATTAAGACCATCAACCCTAATGAGAATTAACTGAGAAAATAAACAAAAAGAGCTGCCCTAAACAAAAACAACCCGCCCCCGCGCCACTGTGCCTGCTAAAGAAGTATTGAAGCCAGAGTTACATAATAACTGTTTGCTGAGCGGTTTGTTTTCAGCAATGAACATCAGGCATGCTGTCTGAAAAGGGGAAGAGGACTAAATACAAATAAGTATGGGGAGGGTGAAGCCCATATGGAGATTTTAACTCCACTGAAAAAAGACATTGTTAATTTCAGCCAGAACATAGAGCAGGAAACTCTTCGCCAGTGGGCAGATCAGGAAGTCAGACTATTAGAAACTTGTCATTGCATGCTAAATTAGGTCTTATCAGTTTAATTATCACAGAATTCCACTAAGACTATGTAGCTCTGGATAATGAAAGCTGCAGTCACTGAATGATGGAGGTAATTGTTTTCTAAATGGAAGATTTCCATTTTCAGACAAGAGTTACATTGTGTGACCAGTTTACAGGGAGTGACCTTGTCTCAACATGTGCACCATGCAGGGAGAATTGACTTTTACTCCTCTTCCCCCCACATATGATTTTTTTAAAAACAAAGAAAAAAGCATCGCTGTAAAAGTTAGTAGAAATGAGCTATAGTATGTTTTACATATATAATGTTCTAAAGTGATGCAATATGCTGTGGGATAATTATAATTTGAATTGCTTAATTGTACAGCAGTTATAAACACATTTGATTTAATACCTGTTAGTTTGCTAATATTGGGCCAGATTGTGACCTGGCTTGCAAGGGAGTGAGGGGAAAAAAGGTTGCTTCAAAGCATACTTCCTCTTCAGAACAAAGGAGAACCTGGATGGCAGTGTATGACTCTTGGGGTCGGTTTATACTTACAATGGTGTGTAGAGTACATACACTACACACCCGTTTAGTGTGGGTATAAATAGTAGTGTAGTTGGAGAGACATGGGTTAGGCGAGTAGAGTGCCCTACATGCCTGAAATATAGGGTGTATACCCTACATGGCTCTCTGCATGCTCAGGCAGTGCCTCCCACATCTACACTGCTGTTTTTAGCAGTGCAGTGTCCCGCTCCCTCCCCGCTGCTGGAGACTTTCCTCAATGTAGTGAAAGTTTCCAGGAACAGGGAAAGGTTCTGGCAGGGAGGAGCTGCCAGAGTCTTTCCTCACTGCATCTCCCCTGCTGCAGCCTTTCACTACTGCGTGTAGTTACACATTGTGGTGAGTGTGAATGGTGCCTGCCTTTCAGTGCAGCATGTAGCTACATGTATTCTACACACTGCTGCAAGTGTAGACAAGGTCTTCAGACTCATCATCTACTCCGGAGACACCACAACAATTATGGCAAAGCCACCGTTGAATCCATAGCAATAAGCTATAAAAAAAATCCAAATAAATAGGACTGAATAGGACACTGGCACAGTACCACAATATCATTGTAACTTGAAGTTATTGCAGTATTTGATAATGAAGACCTAAGTAGGCAAACCAGAAGATGTAGCAGATGTAGTTTAAAATACTGCAGTTAACCCCCGGTCACGTGTGGACTAGTTAGATTCTGGTACAAGCAGAGAATGTTACTTTTGAAAAGTGTATTGGGTAGAATCACTTCAAGGGTGCGAAGGAGAAGAATATACCATGTGTGTAAAATTGTCATATATCTGCGTGTTGGTGTCATTTTGTTACTTATTGAGTTAGATTTGATTTTTGATCACAATTCTAACTCTTAGTGAAGCAAATAGATTTTTGTTAAGTGCAGAAAAAGGTCTAGAGGATTGTAATGGTGTGGATGAACCAGTTATTAGAAGGGAACAAGAAAACAAACATATGTGCTACTTTCCCCCCTTTTGATGTTCATAATCAGCAAGTTTAGCCCTGGTGGTACAACTCCAGTGACTTACATGTCTGAGTATGGATTGATTATTCTCATGTGCTCTGGTGAATTCTCTGAACTTAATGGCTGTTCAGCCCTGCAGACTATACCAAATCAGACTTTAATCTCATCAGATCTTACCAGCTAAAGGGATGCCATTAAAATCTTGAACATTTACCATTCACAATAGATATATTTTACAAAATATTACAGTATTTCCTAATCTTGGCATTGAACAGTAATTCTCAACCCATGGCCCAATTTGCACACAGCTTTGTCCCAGCTCAGCTTTATGCTAAAGGCTGGGATGAATGGCCAGGTTGGGGTTGCCATAATGCCCTGTGTGGTGGGGGTCCGGGGCTGTCAGACAGCCCTGCCGGGAATAGGGTCCGGGGCTGCTGGCCTGCCCCGTGGGGTTGGGGGTCTGCGATTGCCACCCAGCCTCACAGAGTTGGGGTCCAGGACAGCCATGCGGCGGGGGTCTGGGGCTCCCAACCAGCCCCCTGGGGTTCAGGGCGGGCAGCTGGCTGGCCCCGTGGGGTCGGAGGTTTGGGGTCTGGGGTGAGCAGCCAGCCGGCCCCGCATGGCGGGGCTCAAGGTTTCAGGGTACAGGCTGCCATTCCCCACCACCTGGCCCCTGTGGCCCACAATGATACATAATTTGAGAACCAGTGGCATAGAAAGTACACTTCTACCCCGATATAATGTGACCCAATATAATATGAATTCAGATATAACGCGGTAAAGCAGAGCTCCCGGGGGGCGGGGCTGCACACTCTGGTGGATCAAAACAAGTTTGATATAATGCAGTTTCACCTATAACACAGTAAGATTTATTGGCTCCCGAGGACAGCGTTATATCGGGGTAAAGGTGTACCATAGCTCTTTTGGAATAGGAAAATATTTTAATTTCTGCTCCTGTGCCCAGGGCTGGGCTGAGTCCGTATTTTGACGGGAGACTTCTAAATAACTAGCTGCAGCATAGCAATTCGGAAGTTTGCACTCTTCGCTCTGAAATAGAATTGCTCCACCATGGCCTTGGGGGCATACTGTTGTTACAAAGTATAATCTTTCAAATGAGATATAAGCCAAGATTCTCGCCACTTTGTGCCTTTGTGCTTTCTTCAAGTAAAGGATTGTTAGCTCCTGGCTATTCTAACTATCAAGTGTCTCCTTAGCATCTTCAATTCAAGGTTTTCTGGTGAAGATCTCTTCCTAACCTGTACAATACTGTTGAACAATTTGAATAGTTGCCGTGTTCCATTACAGAAATGATGACATTTCTTTGAGTGAGATAATTCCTGTGTCATATTGATTATCTTAAGTGCCAACTGTATGAACCAAAACTAGTCCCTACCCCAAAGAGTTTTCAACCTAACAAATTTATAAAATGCTTTGGGATCTTTTGGGTTAAAAGATGCAATGTGTATATGTGTAAAAGGTCCTGATTCCACCTACTTTCTCAAATTAACTGAAAAAAAATGAAATGACTTGAAAGTATAAAAACATAATCCAGGAATATTAATACCTCATACATTCACAACAGTAGTGAGGCTGTGTTGCTATGTTCAAACTTGGTGGCACATCTTGCAACATTATCAGATGAAGCTATAAATAGGTAATATTTTTAGCAAATACTTTCTTCTGAAACATTTCTTCTCCCAGTAAAAGTCAAAACAAGAACTGATTTTCCTGTTGCTGTTGTATTTTTGAATTCTAATTTGTTGAAACTGCCACATGTTCACTGTATTTTCTAAAATATCTAGAGATCCATTCAATGCATGGGCTGCAAATGTTGAGTTTGAAGGTACAGATTACTTTAAAGGATTCTCCTATCATTCAACAGAGCTTTAGGAGAAAGGCCTTGATAACTAATCTATAGGTGTACCCTAGCACCAAGGAGCTATAGTCTGCCATCTTGGGAATAGGGCCAGGCCTACGGTCCCCTGCTGTTATGTTGCAGTCAGAATCATGAAGAAGGAGGTGCAGGCTGCTGCTTGTAGAAACAATCATAAGATGTGTGTTTCACCTTCACTCTGCCAGCACCTTCCCTACCTGGAGTCATCCTGCCCTGTGCCAGTAAAGCAGGCTATTTTATAGCCATGATAAGCAGAATTTTGCCTAATTTCAATGAATTTCAGTTTTTACCCTTCCGAAAATGAAGGTTTATAATAGAAAAGCCTTGTGAAAACCTACTGGAAGAGACCTTGAGGGGAGAAAAACTCATCAAAGATCCTGTCAAGAGTTTCCTCCGTAACTGGGGTTAGGGGAGTCTCTCCAACCTTGTAGTCCTCCAAGATCTGCAGACGGCACAGAGCCATCCATGTAGCACAAAGAGCATTCAGATACACTATGATATCAAGTGCCATAGAAAAACATCTGAAATGTATTGTACTTTCCATGGTGTTCAGATCCATGTTTGGTCCCTGATGTGTACTGACAGAGGATACCCAGGAGCTGATGAATCCGGACTTGTATCTGTCCTTACTAATATGGTTTATTGGAATTTCCTTTTAATTATCTGCCAGTGGCAGGTCTTGTTCAATGGTATATGTGCTATTTGCTTCTACTTCTGCTCGTAGGAAAGCATTATGTAAATTCACCACCCTCTGTGTAGAAATGTTTTGCCTAAATTTATTTTTTCACTTGCTGCCTCCTTATTTTTAGTTCATGTCCTCTGAGACCTGGGGTAAAATGTTAGTTTAACTAGCTATATCTGTCATAGTCTCACAGATTCCTTTGACATTCAGAAAACTTCAGACTATATTCTTTCTTAACTATCTTCCTCAGCAAGAGCAATTCCCGTGGAGCATTTTTTAAAAGCCTTTATGCATGTTAATCCTTATTATTCTTGTTGCCATTGTCTTGATTTTTCTTTTTCTCTTCAGCATCTTTCAATGTAAACATTCCATGGACTAGATAACAATAAGATTACACATAGAGGGGTGAAGTAGAGTGCCTGTTGTGTGGAAACTATACATAGACCTATTTGTACGTGTGTCATACAGTTTTGTCTCTGACTGACGTAATTACCCTGTTACGGTACTCAGTAAAACCACCTCCCGGCATGGCATAGAAGGGGAGGTGGCAGGGATTTTAGCCATGCTATGAGCCATGACCTGTTTGAGACTCCTCCTCTGCCAGCCAGTCCCACCAGGTGAGCATGGATGAGCCCAATGAAGGGGAAAGAAACTCAGGTGTGTGAATACATTTTTTCCTTCCAATGATCAAATTTAAAGATGGCACCCAACTCATCCCCAAGTTAACAAGACAAAGATATTGACTTTTCATCGTTTTAACTCCTATGAGAAGAGGTAGTGGTACAACAAACAGAGCTAGAGTTGGCATCTGCTTTTCTTTCTCCTGTTGGGTTAGGTGGGGGATGGAGAATCATGTGGAACTTCGTGTACATAGGGGTGCCTGCTGTATCCTCTTGAGAGATCTTGATGAAACTTTTATGAATATACTCTGCAATCCTCTCTTGAATATTTTTGGGGATGACTGCCTTATTTCTTCCTCCACGGTAAGACAGTTGTCTTCCTCCATGGTAGTCCAATGAGTTGGATTGACAACATTGCAGTAAAAAAGCTAGCGGCATGCAGCCTGGGCATCTTCGCGATTCTTTGTGCCTTTGAGACCCTCAGGAGTGAGATATCAGCTAAACTCGCCACAGCCTGTGGAAAACAGTGTCAATAATCAGTGCCGTTGCCCAATACTCATATCCATGGAATAGGGTCCACAATTTTACAGCTTCAGGAAACAAAAAATCCACCCTACCACCCTGGCAGGCCCTACTCTTCACGGCTGGAGCTGGACAGTGATGCTGTGCCAAGGCGCTGCAAAGGTGATGTGTCAATAAGCATTTCTCATTAAAAGTATTTATGGGAATGAGGGAAGGGAGTGCTGAAATAGATCTTCCCCTCTCTGTTGTTGATTGTAAATCCAATGATATGTCTGTCTGTTTCTATCAGCAGTTGCTGCCATTATGTCCTTCAGGTTTGCTTCCTCCACACCCACAGAATTCCTGACCCTGAAAAGTCCCTTTAACATGCCCGTCCCTTCTGTGCATCCCACTCACAGTTGCTGTCCTTGGCCGGTGCAGCCCCAGAGTTCAGAGGTTCATCCACAGAGTTCACCTCCCACTCTGGGTGGAAGGTGGGGTGAGGAAGCACCTCACATGCTCCTCTGCTCAAGCACTTGTTCGTCACCCCACCAGCCAGTTGCTGCACCCCTTGATCCCCAGTTCCCAGACATCCCTGTTTGAGTCATTTATGTCTCACAAAACATTGTAAAACTTTCTCAAAACGCATAGCACCCGACAGCCGCACCTGGGACACTGTGATAACTACCTGTGGGGCACCTCACTTTGTATTGACGCAAGCACTCGTGGTGAGTAGGTACATGCAGCAAGCAGACAAATATGCATGTGCCCGAGTGGTATACAAACTTCAACATCTGTACGCCATCGTAACTTGCCTCAACCAGTTTGCAGGATACACGTGGCCTGAGAGAGAAACTAAGAAGAAACTCTGTGAGAACTAAGGGCAAATGCAAATTTTTTAAATGGTGGTTATTGTCAACTTGTAAATTTACTAAAAGCTGCTCTGCCTATTTCCACTACTTGTCATGTGATAGTCACCTTTACCCTTTCCAGTTCGTGCACTATCAATTGGTCAGTTGAAGAATGGTGCCTTTACCGCTAAAACCACTAAAATGATGTATAAGCCTGGTATATGGTAATTTGTCAAGTGTTTTTTATAATCAAAGTAGATTATGTTAATTGTTTCACACTTGCCTACTTTTTTGTATTATCTTCCCAAATATTCCACCAGATTTTTCCTGTATAATGATTTGTGCATACTATGATGCCAGGCTAACTAGTCTCCAACAGCTCCTATTCCCCCAGATGGTTTGTGATTTCATTCAGTCCTTACAAATGCCTCTAAATTTCACAAAATTGAGGCTTGTATTGATTTACAGTCTCTTGGCTCCTCCAAATGCTCTGTGATGGGATTTTCAAGGAAGGTGAAAGCTACTGGGGGTTGGGTACCTGTGACAGTCTAGACCAGGGGTCTCAAACTCAAATGACCACGAAGGCCACATGAGAACTAGTACATTGGCCCAAGGGCCGCATTACTGACACCTCCTCCCCCGCCGCCCTCGGCCCCATCCCCACTCCACCCCTTCCATGAAGGTCCGCCCCTGCCCCGCCTCTTCCCACTCCTTCCCTGCCCCCATTCTAACCCCTTCCCTGAAATTCTCACCCCAGCTCCGCCCCCTCCCCGCCCCCAGGGGTGCAGGAGGGGTGCGGCAGGGAGTCAGGGCAGGGGGTTGAGGTGCAGGAGGGGTGTGGCGTGCGGCAGGGGGTTCAGGACATGGGGTTGGGTGCGGCAGGCGGCTCAGGGAAGGGGATTGGGGTGCAGGAGGGATGCGAGGTGCAGCAGATAGCTCAGGGCAGGGGGTCAAGGTGCAGGGTACTGCAGGGGGTTGGGGTGTGGCAGGGGCTCAGGGCAATGGGTTTGACTGCAGGAGAGGTTCAGGGGGCAGGCTCCGGCCCAACGGACACCGGGGGCAGAGCAGGCTCCCTGCCTGCTTGCCTGCCTGCCCTGTCCCCGCGCCGCTCCGGAAAGCGGATGGAACCTGGGGAAGGAGGGGCGCAGGGATGTATGTGTTGCTGTTGCTTCAGGCACTGCCCCCAGCATTTCCCATTGGCTGGGAACGGGGAACTATGGCCAATGGAAGCTGCTGGGGGCGATGCATGAAGCAAAATCAACACACGCCCCTGCACGCCTCTTCCCCTAGGTTCTGTCCGCTTCCTGGAGTGGTGCGGGGGCAGGGCAAGCAGAGAGGGAGCCTGCCCTGCCCCTGGTGCACGTCGGGCTGGAGCCACTCTAGGTAAATGCTGGGGGAGGGCAGGTGGGCTGCGAGAAGCTCACAGGCCGCAGAAAATAACCTGGAGAGCCACATGCAGCCCATGGGCCGCATGTTCTCCTGTTTACAAGACTGTAATAACTTTTGTACAAAGTAAGCCTTCTGAGGTATCATTTGAAAACTCATAATTTGCTGGTGATTATTGTTGTGATAAAATATGTGTGACAATGTTGTATGTAAAGTTTTATAAAATTCTATTGTGTAAGATATGATCCAAGTCTAGGAAACAGCTTCAAAGCAGTTCCCCAGAAACAAAAGACTAGCCAGCACCTCAGCCAGCTGTCAGCATAATCAAATGGACTATCACCTGATTAAATGGCCATTCTTTGGCAGGAAGAAGGATGTGAGCAAGAAATTTACATCTCAGCAATGGAACATTTAGAAGTTCCTGTCCCACAGACTTTCGGTCACCTGAACCCCAGCTGGAAGAGATTCTCGAAGAGGAGGAAAAGATAAAAATGAGGTCCCAAATCACCTCTCTCTACTCACAACATCCATACTTCATCTCTACTCACAACATCCATAATGTCTGAAGGACAAGGAAAGGAGCGTTGAACTGGAAGAGGGGTCCTGACTGAAGGAATCCAGCCAGACTGCTATAAGCATATGACAAGAGAAATCTTTTTACTTTAAATTCACTTAGCTTGTTAAATTGGGTATTAGCTTCCGTTTTACCTTTTATTTCTTTGTAACCAATTCTGACTTTTATGCCTCATTACTTGTAATCACTTAAAATCTATCTGTAGTTAATAAACTTGTTTTATTGTCTTATCTAAATCAGTGTGTGTTTGAATTTAAGTGTTCAGGAAATGCCATTTGAGATAACAAGGTTTGTACATATCATTTTCTATTAATAAAATGATGGACTTTCTATAAGCTTGGATTTGTCTAGGAGACTACTGAGCAGCACAAGACACACATTTCTGGGGAGAAGTCTGGGACTGGGAATTTACTGGTGTCACTCTGCAATATAATTCAGGAGTACCTGGCTAAGAACACTCATATAACTCAGCTGGGAGTAATTTACATGCTAGAGGCTGTGTGTGAGCAGGCCAGGAGTGGTTGCTTTCACAGCGAAGCAGAGTACAATGCACCCCAGGTGGGAGAATTGAGGGGACACAGCTGTTCAGTAATGGAGATTAAACCCTGGGGAATGTCACAGTACCTAATTCTCTCACTCTCCTTTAAAACTACCAGCCCTAGTCTATATTTGACATATTTTAGTTATATTTAGTTCCATCTGTTACCTCAGCAGATTTAATTTAATTAATCTTTAATTAAATTTTAAGGTGATCAAACCATTACATTTGTGAAACTAATTTTTCAAATGCTTTGAGCCATTGTATTGGGCAGTGTTGGTCACAGCAATAGGGTATTAAAGGTGCTTGCATATACACAGTTCATTTTCAAGGAAATACACAAATGGATAGCTGGTGCCAAAAGTTGCCTAAGACAGGATGGGAGGTGTGTGTGTGAAAGTTTGGCCACCTTTTACTTTTTCAGTGAAGCATTTCTGGGGGCAACTGGCTGTGGAGAACAAGTATTTTGTACCAGATAAGTATCTGTGCCTGGGGAGCAGCCTTCCCAGCTGCCGTGCAACGCTTTTTTAGACCAGTCACATTGCTTTGAGTATCCAGAAGCAAACAGGATGCTGCTCTAGGCTGCACCATCTCATTCAAATCGTCTTTAAAAACTCAGTACTGTTATGAAGCCTACAAAAAGTGAACTAAAATTAAGTTTAAACAACACACACACACAAACACACACACACACACACACACACACACACACACACACACACACACACACACACACATATTCTTTTACTCAAGTAAGGGCCCCATCCAGGGCTATTGAGATTAGTGGACAAACTCCAACTGACTTTACTGGTTTTTGGATTTCTATGAATTAACTGAGTTACCCCATTTATTCATGAAACCTTGTTCTTCACTTCCTGTCTGTTCTGGTTTATCCATCTTGGTCTTGTTGGGTCATGTTCAAATTCCAGACTGTAAGTTCTTTGGGGTAGGGGCACTGTCTTGTTTTTTGTTTTTGTTTTTTTGGGGGGGAGGGGTGAGTTGGTTTGTGATGCATCAGATATGTTAGTAGGTACTATACAAATAGTACCTATAATAACCATAATTAATAATAGACTGTGGTTTGCTAGATTGTGGCTGGTTTTCAGAGTAGCTAATGGCTCCTCTACTTGTTGTGGACAAAAGTATCCTTTTCTGTTTGACCACAATAGAGAAAGAAGAAGTCCGCAGGCTTCAAGGCTGGCACAGAGCATACCCTCATAATTTCAGAAGGCCATTGGGTACTTTTCCAACCAGTAACCTATTAATGAGTTTTAAATGGTTGCGTTGTATGTAGTGCTGTATGTAGTTATTATTGTAGTTCAGTACACATGATCACTTGATACTATTCCAATGCTGTTACTTTCTCATGGCATTGTATGTGTACTTGTTCTACATACAGCGTAGGTGAGCTACAGAATGAAGGTGTGTGATAGTTGTAGAAATGAATCCTTAAGGTCTGTCTACATGGTGGGGTAAAGCACGCTATGGAGGTGTGATTTCTAAAGTGCACTAATAGATTGCATATTAATTGGTCCATGTAGACCAGGGGTGGGCAAACTACGTCCTGTGTGCCAGATCCGGCCCATCAGGGCTTTGGATCCGGCCTGCGGAATTGGCAACCCTTGTGGCGCCATGGGCCCTGCGCCGCTCCCGGAAGTGGCCGGCACTGAGTCCCTGTGGCCCCTGGGAGAGGAAGGCGGGCAGAGGGCTCTGCTTTGTGCCCTCGCCTGCAGGTACCGCCCCCTGGAGCTCCCATTGGCCAGGAACAGGGAACCGTGGCCTATGGGAGCTCTGGCAGAGCCCTTTGCCCCCTACCTCCCGAAGGGCCACAGGGATGTGGTGCTGGCCACTTCCGGGAGCAGTGCGGGGCCAGGGCATGCAGGCACCGGGCTGGAGCCTGCACCTGGAACCCCTCCTGCACCCCACACCCCAACACCCTGCCCTGAGCCCTCTGCTGCACTCCGTCCTGCACCCCAACCCCCTACCCCAACCTTACATTCATAGATTCATAGACTCTAGAACTGGAAGGGACCTCGAGAGGTCATCAAGTCCAGTCCCCTGCCCTCATGACCGGACCAAATACTGTCTAGACCATCCCTGATAGACTTTTATCTAACCTACTCTAAAATATCTCCAGAGATGGAGATTCCACAACCTCCCTAGGCAATTTATTCCAGTGTTTAACTACCCTGACAGTTAGGAACTTTTTCCTAATGTCCAACCTAAAACTCCCTTGCTGCAGTTTAAGCTCGTTGCTTCTTGTTCTATCATTAGAGGCTAAGGTGAACAAGTTTTCTCCCTCCTCCTGATGACACCCTTTAGATACCTGAAAACTACTATCATGTCCCCTCTCAGTCTTCTCTTTTCCAAACTAAATAAACCCAGTTCTTTCAGCCTTCCTTCATAGGTCATGTTCTCAAGACCTTTAATCATTCTTGTTGCTCTTCTCTGGACCCTCTCCAATTTCTCCACATCTTTCTTGAACTGCGGTGCCCAGAACTGGACACAATACTCCAGCTGAGGCCTAACCAGCACAGAGTAGAGCGGAAGAATAACTTCTCGTGTCTTGTTTACAACATATCTGTTAATGCATCCCAGAATCACGTTTGCTTTTTTTTGCAACAGTATTACACTGTTGACTCATATTTAGGTTGTGGTCCACTATGATCCCTAGATCTCTTTCTGCCATACTCCTTCCTAGACAGTCTCTTCCCATTCTGTATGTGTGAAACTGATTGTTCCTTCCTAAGTGGAGCACTTTGCATTTGTCTTTATTGAACTTCATCCGGTTTACCTCAGACCATTTCTCCAATTTGTCCAGATCATTTTGAATTTTGACCCTGTCCTCCAAAGCAGTTGCAATCTCTCCCAGTTTGGTATCATCTGCAAACTTAATAAGCGTATTTTCTATGCCAACATCTAAGTCGTTGATGAAGATATTGAACAGAGCCAGTCCCAAAACAGACTCCTGCGGAACCCCACTTGTTATACCTTTCCAGCAGGATTGGGAGCCATTAATAACTACTCTCTGAGTACAGTTATCCAGCCAGTTATGCACCCACCTTATTGTAGCCCCATCTAAATTGTATTTGCCTAGTTTATCGATAAGGATATCATGCGAGATCGTATCAAATGCCTTACTAAAGTCTAGATATACCACATCCACCGCTTCTCCCTTATCCACAAGGCTCGTTATCCTATCAAAGAAAGCTATCAGATTAGTTTGACACGATTTGTTCTTTACAAATCCATGCTGGCTATTCCCTATCACCTTACCACCTTCCAACTGTTTGCAGATGATTTCTTTAATTACTTGTTCCATTATCTTCCCTGGCACAGAAGTTAAACTAACTGGTCTGTAGTTTCCTGGGTTGTTTTTATTTCCATTTTTATAGATGGGCACTATATTTGCCCTTTTCCAGTCTTCTGGAATCTCTCCCATCTCCCATGACTTTCCAAAGATAATAGCTAGAGGCTCAGATACCTCCTCTATTAACTCCTTGAGTATTCTAGGATGCATTTCATCAGGCCCTGGTGACTTGCAGGCATCTAACTTTTCTAAGTGATTTTTAACTTGCTCTTTTTTATTTTATCTTCTAAACCTACCCCCCTTCCCATAAGCATTCACTATATTAGACATTCCTTCAGACTTCTCAGTGAAGACCGAAACAAAGAAGTCATTGAGCATCTCTGCCATTTCCAAGTTTCCTGTTACTGTTGCTCCCTCCTCACTGAGCAGTGGGCCTACCCTGTCCTTGGTCTTCCTCTTGCTTCTAATGTATTGATAAAACGTCTTCTTGTTTCCCTTTATTCCCATAGCTAGTATGAGCTCATGTTGTACCTTTACCTTTCTAATCTTTCCCCTGCATTCCTGTGTTATTTGCCTATATTCATCCTTTGTAATCTGACCTAGTTTCCATTTTTTATATGACTCCTTTTTATTTGGCCTTGCATGCAATTTCCTTATCCAGATGTGGCCGTTGGGCCAAAAAGTTTGCTCACCCCTGAGGTAGACCCTGCTGGTGCATTTTAATGGACTGCTGTTTGAAACAGATTACATTAAAGCATACTAGGGAACCTTTGGATCCTGCTTCCTTTGTAAGTCTAAATTCTCCCTAGACCCAGGTGGAAGATGGGGCCCATCTGAACTCTTTCAAATGAAATGAGGGCTAGTATATTTAATTCCTGAAAGCTCATTTAATGAAAGAAGGAGAAAAAGGATATCCTACTAAAGAAATTCAGTATCTCCTCCAGCCATGGTTACTATTCCACAATTCCTGGCACAGTTCTCCAGATAGAAGGGGTCATGCAAGTCCTTTTTGGACCTGATTGGTACATTTGGACTTTGGGCCCTGTCTGTCTCTGAAGGGGCTGTATGTGGTCATATTTCTTGTAACTAAAGAAGGAGCAGAAAGCTTCAGACAGGAATGTAATTTTTTCAAGTAGGTCATTTCCCTGTAATTATTCATCTCAGGGATAAAACATTGTGATCTCAGTGTAGGGACTATCTTTTTTTCTATTTGGAAAATACCTGGCTCATCAAGGGCACTACCATTAATAATAATAATCAGACGTGCCAATTTTTAAATACACTATTCTATTTTTTGCCTTAAGAAGGCAAATCAAGTCATGTTCTCTTAGTTTTGCAACACAAATACTTTGAAAATTGCTTTTTGTTTTGGCAAGAAATAGCGTACTTATCGATTATCTCTTAGTCACATGTAGCTTCTGAAGGAAAGCAAATGAGCATGACCAGAAAACTTTGGGCAGCTTTATGTGTGATTGTTGTTTATGTGGGATTTTTTCCTCTGTCTTTAGGAGTCGTATTTATGCTATAATTAAAATGTATAAAATAACAATGTAGAAATGTTACTATTTACCATTCAAATATTGTATTATTACTATTAATAGTCATTTATATTATAGTAGCACCCAGAAGTCCCAGTAATGGTCCAGGACCCCATTGTGCTAGGTGCTGTACAAACAGAATATTGTATGCATATTAATATCATATGCATATTAATTATAATTGCTAAGGGTTCTGCATAACCATACAGAGTGGGGAGGAGTAAGGGCATTCCTTCACCCCCTTGGTGGCCATGTAGGACTTATATAGTGCTTCGGTCTGGATGTGAGGGGAAGAGCAGATGTAGCCCTCCAATATTTCCCTGACTCCCTAAGCTAGCAGGAAGGGAGTGTGGAAGAACTATGGCTTCACTTTCCCAAGGTGTTGGTCAGCAGGATTGGCTGGTTGCCAAGGTGAAGTAAGTTGCAGAATTTTCAATGCTACCGAAAGCTTTTTCCCCTCCAGAAGCGAGGTGGGGAGCAAGGCTGGAATTGTGACTCTTTGAAATTTCTTTTGAAGCAGCAAAGCTAAAGCACCACCCCTCTCTCAAGTCTTACATTTGTGGATTAATCTGTTCCTAACTTGGATACATATTTTTACTAAATACAAGAGATTTAAGTTATTTATATTTGTTAACATTTATTTTTAAAGCTATTTTTCTAAGTCAGGGTCATGGGCTTTTTGTTTGGTTTGGTTGTGTGAGTCTCCCCTGTAAGTCATGTGAAGTTATTTGGTGATCCCGTCCGGATTCTTTTGGGGGGGGGGTTTCTTAAGTTTCTTTACAAGTTAAGTTTACCTTTTGAGGTTCCTGTTTTTAACATTACAATACATTAGGTTATATGTGGGAATTGGGAATTCTCCTTGATTAATTAAAATTTTCCATTGTAGGAAGACTCAAGCTGTGCAAATGTATGGAGCCATTAGCCATAATATTTTAAAAGCAGATTGTGAGCTATTTCATCAACGCAGGATTGTATCATTAAAATTTTCTGTACATGCAGGATTCATTAATGTCCTAACTGATCTAATTTTGCTTCGCTTGCTGCTCCTCCAGTTCAGAAGTTGTTATTCAAACACTAGTACTATAGCTTTATTTTCTGTTGTTTCTGCCCTATCTATCACTTTAGTTAGTCTTAGGATTGCTTTCCGCAGAAACTGGCAATTTTAACTTTCCATTCATTTTCTACATGCCCTACTCAAAGTAGCTGAAGAAATTATCAGGTTAATGCAGGCGTATTTTTTCTTCTCTTGCACATTTCCGTACTGATTATGTGCAATGTCTATCTGGGATTTGATCAGCCCACTTCACTCATTCTGTCAAGGCAAACAGGGATTGCCACTTAAAGGTCTTGTTGACTGCACCTAAATCCCTAAGTTTATATTTGACACAGAGCTCATCAGCACCAGCTGCTAACCTATCAGTGCGAAAGCTTTAAAAGAAACCTAAACGTATGTATCTTCAATTTATAAAATAATGCAGTCATTCTTTCAAGAGGGAATCAAAGAAGCTATTGATGCTGAGTCTGAAATGGATTTTGATGCTAGAGCAAAGAAGGTTCTAGTTCAGTGTCATTCTTGCAAGCACTGAGATCACTTTTTTTAAACTTTCTGTGTTCATCCTCAATACCCAGTCCTCTAACAGAGTGGTTCTCAGCCAGGGGTACCCACAGGTCTTCCAGAGGGTACATCAACTCATCTAGATATTTGCCTAGTTTTACAAGAAGCTACATAAAAGGCACTAGCTAAGTCAATACAAATTAAAATTTTATACAGACAATAACTTTATACTGCTCTGTATACTATACATTGAAATATAAGTACAATATTTCTATTCCAATTGATTTATTTTATAATTATAAGGTAAAAATGGGAAAGTAAGCAATTTTTCAGTAATAGTGTGGCTGTGACATATTTGTATTTTTATGTCTGATTTTGTAAGCATATAGTTTTTAAGTGAGGTTAAACTTGGGGATATGCAAGACAAAATAGACTCCTGAAAGATGTACACTATTCTGGAAAGGTTGAGAGCCACTGCTCTAACACATAGCATTTTAAAAAAGTTCCACCAGATATAATACAAATCAATGTGACTGGAGTCAGTTCTACTTTCCTCTCTACCTAGATCTTATCAAACTCTACCTTCATTTTGGATACATCTATCTCTTCAGTCTGGCAGACAATTTAATAAATAACGTTTTTGACCATAGCCTGTGTGCTCTCACCCCCAACATCCTTTAAGTTGGAGGGCTTTCTTCCAGGGTGGAGAAATGCCCAGTATTGGGCGAACTTTGCTCCCATTAAAGTCAGTGATAAAATTCCCATTAACATCATTGGGCCAGCACAGAGAATTAATCTTAGAACCATTCCTAATTGCAGCCTGATACAACTGAGCTGTTTTGAGTCTCTGATTTATCTGGATTCATCATACTCCTTTTATCTTAAAGATGATTTCTCACAGTCAAAGACTGACTCAGAAGCTGAGGAGTATGAGTTTCCTCTTGATCTGATTTATAGACTTTCTCCACTCCATCCTCCTTATGACTTCAGATCATTTCTGGAGAAATGATGTAGACTTGATACTACCTTTGGAGCAGATTGCACTGTCGGTACCCTGGAGCAGTTGGAATCTCCTGGAAGATTTCCAGGGGTGCATACCACCCTGGGAGCTATGTGACCAAAAGGAGTTCCTGCAGCACATTCACTTTTCACATTGAATCACCCATGACTTTAGCATCACCCTGCCCCTGCCCCTCTCCTTGCAGGCCCATATCAGCTACTAGAAAAGTGCAGTGACAGCGCTCCTCAGCAGGAATGGACAACCACAGACTCAGCTTCTCTGTTTTCACCTCCTTTTACAACAAGAAAACCTGATTTTCACAAGGATGTTAACCACACTTTCAAAGCAGCTATTCAAGACAAATTATATGAGATCCTGAGCTGAGCCTCAGAAGTTGGCATCTGAATTTCAGCTACCCTGCTCCCTATAATTTGGGGGTGTTCAAATGTACAGCATATAGTACAGTGGGGCTCAACCTGGCTGCTGCAGGATTTCTAGACATGGGCACCAGTTCTAATGAGCCTGTGAACCAGTTATTTTCATCCAGAAAACAATGCCCATGGAGCTATCAATATCAGAGGCCTCCCTTTGATAAAACTTATTGGGGGCAAATATGCTCTGTAGCTTGTAGTAATCTGCTGCAGTTAGCAATGCCAAAATGTAACTTAGGTATATTACATGCAAAATCCTTCTTTCAAGCCACATTCCTTTAAAACAAAATGGCATCTTTTCTTCTTCTGTAAAAAACTTTGAAACAAAAGAATGTAAAATACAGTAAATGTATAAGAAATCAAAGTAGCTGTGGTTCAAAACATAGAGCTGATACCCCAAAAAAGGATTAGAATAATTCCAGAAAAGTTTAATGCTAACTGATAAAAAGATAGAAGTTTTATCCAGGAAAAATCAGGAGTCAGATTTGACAGTGATAGATACGGAAAATTCCTTTTCTGGGTGTGCCGAAGTATTTTCTGCACTGAATAAAGATCAAAAAAGATTTCTGCAAAAAGTAATAAGCTTCAGAACAAGGCTTAAAAAAAGAATTTTAGAACTTTGAATGTCCCTCCAAAAAATTATGTCTGGCAACGGAGAGAGATTTTTGTGCCAAGGTTTTTGACTTTCCTCTGTGAAGAGGGTGCCAACTACTAAGTCTATCTGTGGTACACTTTTCAAGATTGTTTTGGTAACCTGTGAATCAGTGGTCACGAGAAACATCATTCTTAAGGCAATCAAGAATAAAAGAAAGCTGATGTTACAAGGATAAAGGGTTGGTTTTCTTTCTCAACTGAACCTCTTAT
Organism: Gopherus flavomarginatus; assembly: GCF_025201925.1. Classification (NCBI taxonomy): domain Eukaryota; kingdom Metazoa; phylum Chordata; order Testudines; family Testudinidae; genus Gopherus; species Gopherus flavomarginatus. The sequence goes on from NC_066617.1 coordinate 269,349,560, forward strand.
CTTCCGAAGGAGCAATAAAATTTCAGTGCCTATCTTAATTGTCATGTAAGTCATTGTGAGTTTTGCCATTTGTTTCAATGGAGGAGGAGTGCTCTATATATTCAGCTAGAATTTTTGAGTGCTCTAACCACAGGATTGAGAGGCAGAAAATCATCTAGTTATAATCCCAGCTCAGACACTGTGTCCATGTGCAACGTTAGGAAAGTGTTACAACCTGTGTTTGCTTCCCCATCTCTAAAATGGGGTTAATGATGTTTACCTTCCTCACAAAACTTCTCAGTGTTTTAATGTGTTGGTTACACCTCTCAAAGTATTTACATTTGTTGCTTCAACTTCTATCTTTCACATCACCAGAAGAAGTAGATCATTTTATTTTCTGCAACTTATCTCAAACGTCAGATAATATGGAACTCATTAAAATTTAAGCAGGACATTGAATGAGTCTGGTTTTAGTTTTCTTTTTACATTCAGTCATAAGGATCCTTTTTCTCTTTCAGGGAAAGAAACATGTATCTTATCAGCGAACCTCGACTTTAAAATATATTAAACTCTATGTATTTGTTTTTATTATCCAAATATGTGGAGGCTGTCTTTAATGTGGTTTCTTTTTATAATGCCTTGGTTGTCTGAAGCTTTTTTGAAGGCTTGACTGTGTTTTGTCTTAAAGAGATTTCTTTTGTCAGATTTTGTTGCTGTTTTATTTCAGAATATTGCATATGCAGCAAGTCTTGTTATTTGTGATTTTAAAGTACCGTAGCAGTCATTTTTCTGGGGGGTGAATACCATTGGTAAGCCTTACACCTCAAGGATTAAAGTCTGGTCAGCTGTACTGTATCCCTGTGGGTGTCTTCTATTTAAAATGTTTTGCATGGGTTTTCAGAAGGGTTCAATATTGGCATAAGTCTGCTCCCATTGACCTCATCATTCTGAAAATTGACACATCCAAACCCACTGGCCACTTATGAAAGTTTTGGCTTTAATGTATGTCCCCAGGCACCCTGGAAAGCTGAGTACTGAAAGTCAGACAATCTCAGACCAAAAGGAAGAATCTGATCTAATCATTAGGGCCACATCACACCCTCAAATAGACGTGCAACTCACAGTAACCTCAAGCGGAATTGTGTAGAACCAAGGGAAGCATCGGCGACATCAGCATTTGTTATCAAGGCACCTTTAGCCAGTTGCTTCTTCTTGACTATGGGAAGTTATTTACTCAAGGACTGGAACGGCATCCTTGAAATCTCTCTAAGGGTTTTATACTGTTGCCATTCATGATACTAGCTGAGCGCTTTCCACATAAGATCAATAACAATAGCTAACTCCCTGATGGATTTTATGGAGTCTTTGGCACTTCAATCTAGTACAAGTAAAGCTCTCCTTGGAGGTGGGATTTTTCTTTTTGAGTTTTTAGATGTTGTTAACTTCCTTTTTTAAAAACAAGTACTTAAGTGTTTGGGATAGGTTAGCTGGTTGTGTTGTTTTTTGTTTTGCTTTTGTAGAATGGTGTTGTGGAAAGGACCACCACCCATTCGATTTTGGTCAGACAGGTCGAGGCACCTTTATTGATAAAACAAGAGTACAAGTATGCACACAGGGAGAACAGAAATCCCATGCAAGGGATAAACTGCTCTGTCCCTTACAAATTTCAGCAAGCTTATAAAGGCTAAAACCGCAAAACATCATATTGACTACACAAGTTATTTGCTTATTTTTGGTAGTTAATATTGCAGATCAGCAGGTTATTTACTGTAAATTCAGCTTGGGGTATTTCCAGTTAGGGACCTTTGCAATTACATTGTCTTATGACTTCTTGATTGCGAATACATATTGCACAAGCTATTAGCATATTGCATAGGTCACACGTTTTGGCAGTGATTAAGCTGGTCACTTGACAATGCCACCTGGCAATTTTCTATAAGCAGGCAGTCTTATTATGCTATGTTTTGCTTAAAGCCAGACTGGCAGGAAAAGACCCCTGGTCCCTCCCTGCTTAGTTCCTCTTTTGTCAGTGTTCCATACCCGTATTTCTTAATACTTGGTTTCCTCTCCACCCAGTGGGTCAGACATTACTGATAAACAAGTTAGGCCTGGATATATGGGTCTATAAACCAATAAAGCTAAAAGCATTTATAATTATTACAATATTATATATTAAAATTACAGAAGCTTATATCAATGTCAGGGATCTGCAGCCGGGACTGATTTGCTTTATTATTTCAATCAAGGTCCCGCTGCAGTATCCGTGGCAGTGACAGCAAATTCTTAAAGGCACTGGTTAAACAAGATTTTATGAAAACAAAAGTTTGCAAGTATTTAATTATACTCGAACCGTAGATGCTCATATTACTGTTGTTGACCTACCACTAGGGTACTTGATCGTACATGGTCTTCAATCAGAACCCTAGGGCAGGAGCCACACCAGTGACAGCAAGATTCTAAAGGCAGTGGCTAAACAAGGACAGAAAGCTACAAGTATTCAATTGTATATCAGGACCACAGATGCCTGTATTACTGTTGGGAACCCTCCACAAGAGTACTGTTCGTGCATTATTTTCTGACCAGAACCCTAGGGCGGGGTCCACACTAGCAACAGCAAACCTTTAGAGGCAGTGGCCGAAGATGGCCCGAGTTGGCCGGCACTAAAGCTACATATAAAGGGTGGGGGGTTATGACTCCTTACAATGGGTTGTGCTCTGAATGAAAAGTAGGAATATCCAGGCACTGAAATGCTCCCTGTGAGGTAGAATAAAACTTGATTGCAATCACTTATGGTAACTTTCCTTATTGCTTCCCTAGGTAGGCAGTGATCTCCTTTCTGTTGAAAGCTCTCCTAACCTTGGTTTGGCTAGAATCAGTTTTGGATTGAGCTTCTCTGCTTTGTTCCAAAGTTTACCATATAAATGGGTAAAGACATCCAGTTGCCTTGAAGGTGGTCTCCTCCCCACACTTTCACCCACCCCTTCATCCTTTTCTCCCCCAGCTTTTCATTCTCCCACCCATTCTTCTGCTTACAAGAATGTTGATGCTGTTTTGCCAGATAGTAGTCCCAATAAAGAGTTTCCCATTGGTCCAGTTTGCATCTACACCTTCTATTTTAACTACTCCCTATGAACAAAACTTCAATTCAGTTGGTTTAGACATAGGTATGTTTTTAGGATATGACTGTTAACTATGCTCTACATGGTCTCGTCCTTCCATAGTACTAGACATGGATTCCTTTCTTCCTTTTAAATAGCAGAGAAGTTTTTGATTAATTAAAGTGAATTAGCTGAGCCTATGATATCAATTAGTCTTGCCATTTCATAAGTTCTTTTATGAGGGATGAGACTGCTATAACCAAGACAGCCTTGCAGAATAATTTAATGCAGAAACTGAATGATTTTGATTGACAGACTATGAAAGGCAACAGTGAATTACATATATTTTTCCAAATAATTTTTGCACATTCAGCTTTCTGTCTGGCAATGACATCCATCACTACACCTACAGATTTTTCAGTTCCAGGCATTCTCAGTATTTTAGTATATTGCCGATTAAAGATCCAAAATATATAATGTCCCTGGGCTCAACATATCTCATGTTTGCTTGCCTAAGATAACAAGCTGCTGACCTCTGTAATTCATTTCAAACACAGGAGTTTATGTTGATTTCTGTGTGTTTGATTTTTGTGCTGTCACTTTTATAATACACTTTTAAAGGCATTTACTTATATAAAGTATTTTAATATTTATACAGTAAAAAGTCATTCTTTCACAAGGTAGTTAGTGCATTCTCTGAGGAATAAATTAATTCAAATTATAGTGTCTCACTTCTGCTTAATAGGTTTTATGTTATGCTATTTTGTCATAACGTTTAATATAACACTCATATACTGTACTTTTAAGACTGATTCTGTAAATCAGAGACTTTCATTGGAAAGAACCCATCTTCATAACATTTGTCATTTTAAAGCTGAAGCCTAGAGCTTCTCTCCTTGGTGTCTGGATCTAAGAAGTGAGTATTTTAACAATTAGGATCCCTGATAAGGAAAATATATCTATTTACAACTTTAGTTTGCATGAGCCAGATTGTACCTGTCAGAAGACACTATCCCACATCAGCAACATGGAGGGTGAGTTACTCTGGAGCTTTCCACTTGCACTCCTTGATTGCTGTGGTTTGCTCTGTGATACTTCCATCAGCAGGTATCAGTGTGGTAAGTATGGGTATGTCTGTGCATCTTCTGACATCTGCACCTTTGTGCTACCTGCAGAACTCCAGTTATTTTTCCTTAGAGAGCGAATTTGTTTGCACCTGAGATAGTCTTCATCCTGATAAGATCTGAAATGCTTGCCCAGATGTAGAATAATTGAGGCAAACAAACTTCATATTTGTCCAACTGTCCTTTTTCATAAATGTTGTGTCTAAAGTAATTGTGGTGCTCCACAGGTGCAGATTTTTGCTTGGATCAGTAAACAACCAGAGAAGGAACATTTCCAATGTTACTGCTGAAATAAGTTCCCATTTATGCTGAGTTTCAGATCTTCCCTGCAGATCTGACAGGAGGATTTTCCCCTAAGGACTTAACATCTGAAAGTGTCATGACAGCTGAAGCTGCTAGGTCTAGTGTGTAATGCTTAATTAAATCCAAAGATCACCAAGTAACTGTATGACAGATTTGTTCAATAGGTGTACATGCTTTTTCTGCCCCAAAAGAACACTATAGTCTTTATGAAATAGGCATTAACATAAGGAGGTTGGGGAATTCTTTGAACTTGTACGTTTTTTGAATATAAGATCTCACCCATTTTGCTGTAGTAAAATATGAAACTTGCTTGCTTTTGTTAGATTTCTTTCAGGAAATAAAGTGTTTGAAGTACCAAAGGAACTAATAATATATAGTATAAAGATCTTTCTAAAGGCCTATTGTCTCTGTGGTGGATGTGAAGCTGATATGGAATAATCTAAGAATACTGATATGTAACAATTTTGTAAATACTGTATGTGACCTCGTCAGTGTGGTAAAGTCACTGTATAGTTATATTGGGTTAATACACTTTTCTGTATTAACCTATTTGTCAAGCAGAAAATCAAACTAGCTCTAGATAAGCAACCTCCCAACCAACACTTTGTGGGGAAGGGGCAGTTACAGTTCTATATAAGAAAGGAAAACTTGGGGGAGAATTAAGGGGCAATGGCCTACTTCCAGGCTCCATCCCAAAGGTACGTAGCTGTTTGGCCAGGGCTGGAGACTTAGAGATCAAAGGCACACTGGTTAAAAGGACTCCCTGGAGAGAGATAGAGAGAGAGAGAGGAGTTGAGTGTTCCTGGTGAGAGAGTCTGGCATGGATGACAGAGACAGGGGAAAAGCCTCAGGGAAGAATAGGCAAACATGAAGACTGCTTATTGTTTTAAGATCTGTTTTCTCAGAAATTCTTTGGTTCTAAATACAATAATACTTTGGTTTAAGAAGGTTGTCTGGTTACTGGGTACCACTTGTAATTTGTCCTACAGGTGCTGAACCTAAATCAGGCCTTCTGAGGTAATCACAGTAAGTACCAGGGGACTGATCTGAGAGTGGGAGAATTGTGTGATTCCACCCCGAGAGAGGTGACGGTGCATGGCCTGAGACCTGAGGGCATGTGCTCAAAGAGACCAGGAGGAATCAGAGGTGCGATTAGCCTGGTCACTGTGACAGTCTCTTGCTCTGTTTTTTGGACAGAGTAGAAGCCAATAAACTTGTGGAAAGTTGAAGGCAACAATGGAAGCCAATCATTGTTCTTGAGAGCAATATGATCATTGAGAGCAGTAGCTATTTGTCACTAATATTATCCTTGAATGCTACAATTTAAGATTGTAATAAGTTTTTTTTCTTTTTTTACTGAGTTTTACTAAGGGGGGGGGTTGTAATGCAATACACATCAATAGAAAGATACTCTACTCTTTTATTTTATACATAGTGGCAGTTGTTACAAGCTCACTAAGTTATGTCCATACGTCTTTTTCTTTTCCAAGATATTTTTGCTACAGCCCATGTGATCTGTGTGGTGTTTGTAGAAATTAAATCCTTGTATTTTAAATTCCTTGCAATTCTGTGCAAAAGTACCAGATAGTGGCATGTAAGATGTGAACAATTTATCAGTTCAGGAATTCCTTGTTTTTCCTGAAATGCCAGTAGGCTTTTCAAATTTGCCACCCAAAAGGCCAACACAATGGGTGCATGACTAGTTATTGGCACTAGAGCCATGTGAATACAAAAGAGGAAGATTAAGGAATATTTATGCAAATGAAACCTACTGATTCACTTTGTTGGTATTCCCAGTACCTTTTATTTGTTTATTTGTGAACATTAAAGGTGAGGGAGGTTTTATTCGCAAGAATGTTTATTACAAGCAAAAGTGTCACAAAAGCTAATGTGAATAAATATCCATGAATATTCACACCAGAGTGCTCTTGTGGCCAGTGTGAAAAGCTTGTGCAGCTATTCACACAACACATTCATTTATAATCCAAAAGGGAGTCTTCTTTGTTGAAGTCATCAAATCAGGGAGCAGAAACAATTGCTACATGATTTAAGAAACCAGTCATGTGGAGACATCATGAGTAGCAAACGTTCACAGTGACCAAGCAGTCTAGAGGCCAAAATTTATTCATTCATACCGCTCATTAAACAACTGCAAATAGTGAACAAATTTATAAAAATCATGACATGTTTGTCGGTGACTTGTGAACAATAAGTTTAAATTTATCAAATTATTTAGTGCAAATCATCTAAGTAGGGATTTCCATTCTACTTTTCACCATTAGCCCTGTAGCACAATGTGGAGAGATCGTCAACGCTTATTTCTGCAGCCCATCCCTGCCCCCTAGGATGTATACTCCCTTGACAGGGTCCTTTCCAAAGCAATCTTAATACTTTATTTACCCTTTCAGGTTTGCAAAATGAAAAACCCAGGACATGCAGACACTATATGTTTCAGGTCACTACATTTCCACAGGATTTGCAATGAGATGTAGTTTTCAGAATAGGACTCTATTGTCGCATGAAAGCCCCAAATGGAGAAAACAGCAGTGTTCTCCAGCACACTTCACTGAGTTAATTCCCTATTCCAGTACTCTCCTGCCAACTCTCCCCTAACAGCTATACAGTAGTTGGGGTTTGGAAAGGGTGACAGGGCAGTCACCCTTCTCCTCTTTCCCTCAGCTTCCCATTAGCTAGCTGATTGGTGAAGGGGTTTTGAAGAATAAAAATCTGATTTGCTTGTTTCAGAGGCAAGGAAACATTGACTCATCCATTCATTCAGGGGGTTTGATCTTCTTGCAGTTTCAACCACATCTAAAGATTTGCTCCCCAGAAACTCATCCAACTTTGTCCTTACATTCTTGGGCAGTCCATATTTACTTCTGGTTCCAGCACAGCTCACTACAAGACATCGGAAGAATCCGTGACGTACTCACAGTCTTTACATAGACTTTACTACCAAAAGATAATAAAAAAATTAAAAATAGACTCTTCAGTGAGAATATTCCTGCTTTGTGGAAGTAGTCATCATCGTGGCTTTCTCAATGTACAGGAATAAAAATGGTACATGGCTGATAACATTTCTAAGGCTGTGAATTTAAATTATTTCTGTATGGATGTATCCTTTCCCAAAGCCTCCATAAGGTGTACAGGGAGAGACTACAATAAGTAGTTCAGTAAAATGAGAATAAAAAAAGTGTAGTGTAGTGGTGTAGTGGTGTAGTGGTGTCCAACCCTGGAAATTAAAATCATCCCCTATGGTAAAATTGTTTGAGATTAGAATTAGAGAACATGCACAATCCCTATTAGATCACTCTCTGGTGTTATAGGTGTGCACAAGGTGCATGATCGCCACCTGGTGGCTAATACTAAATTAAAGAAACAAGTGATATACAAACTGGAAAATGAGTACTTTACAGGCAGCAATACACAGTTTATTGTGTTTTTAATGGCAGCCAATGTATTTTCATTTGTCTGATTTGTCCCTAAAACTAATGTATCCTGGGGTTTTCCACCACATAATGGGATGGAATTTTCTTCTAGTACAATAAAAGAGAATTTCTCACAACCCTGGTCATTAATTGAGTGATCTCTATGTCTAGATCCAGAAAACGCCAGCCTCCAAAATCAGATACATGCATTAAAAAAAGACTGATTTTCAAGAACTTGTTGACATCTGTTAGGCATTTGAGTGCCATAGGCCAGGTGTTCTCAAACTTCATTGCACCGCAACCCCCTTTTGACAACAAAAATTAGTACATGACCGCAGAAGCAGGGACCTAAGCTTGAGCCTGCTCAAGTCCCACCACCCCAGCCTGGCGGAAGGGTCAAAGCTGAAGCACCCAGGTGGGATGCCTGTAACCTGAGCCTTGCCACCCAGGGCTGAAGCCGTGGGGCTTCGACTTTGGCCCAGGCAGTGGGGCTCGGGCTTTGGCTTTGGCCCTGGCAAATATAACAACAGCCCTGGTGACCCCATTAAAACAGAGTCACAACCTACTCTGAGACTCCGACCCACAGTTTGAGAACCGCTGCCATAGACTGCTCACTTAAATTGTAACTTGCTCTTAATGGCAATCCCACAAATTATAGTATTACTTACCTGCAGCTGAGTGGCAATCAAAGATGTGAAATTCTTTCCATCTTTGAAAACCTCAACAAAAATAAAAAAAGGATTTTGTTCTTATCATATCCTTATCACCAAATGTGCATAAATCAGTATAAAGGGGAAAGAAATAGTTGCTTTTGGAAAATAAGATTTATCCATATAAATTTACCGGCCATGAACACTAAAATTTAGTTCCAATGTATACTGTGTAGGGTTCCCTAATCTAGAAGGGGACAGATATTGAAGTGTCAGAATGGATGCATCACAATGAGCAAGCTACAGCAATTCACAAATGAGCAAAGCTGGGAGTATTGGACTTGTTACTCTTGAAGAGAAATATATGAAAGGAAAGGAACCTTGAGAAACTTCTTCTGTAAGGGGACTGCTCTTCACATTGAGGGGCTGGCAAGTGAAAGGTCATCCAGCAGGTTATGATCAGAGGCTTTAAAGTAAATTTTCCTTCTCATTGGGCTCACAGCCAGCCCTGGAGGACAAGAAAAGCCTCTCTAGAAAAGGAGGTTAGCATAAACCTGAATCTATATGCATCTGACTAAATAATCTTAATATCTTAACTTTTGTCTTTTGTTTTTAATATTCTATACCAGCTATAAATCAGGTAGTATAATTACAGAAAATAAAAATAAAGTATACCTCCTGGGTTATGTATTCTGTCTACCTGTCAGTGCAGGATCGATAGTCTTGTGCTTAGGGCATGAGGGTTATGTTCCTAACTACGCTGCAGATATTTTTTGTAACCTTACACACTTCACCCCTTCTCCTCAGTTTCTCCATTTGTGAAATGGTAGGAGTAACTCCTTCCCTCTTTCACAGCATGAAGAGTATATCCATTCACACAGGGACCTTGATGTAGCAGGGTGTGATACCACAGACCCCACTAGAGACCAGAAGAGGCATAGAGATGTGGACCATTATGTATACATTACGAAATATAAATATCTATTGAAAAGATCCTACTGCCCTGCAGTATATAGGGAAATGGGGCCTTAGTCCTTGCTCCTCAACTCTGTGCCTATCTTAACATCTCACTTCTTAACAGTTCTATCTCACTTCTAACAGTGTTCAGCAGATAGATTTGGTCTTTTTGTCCCCCTCCCCCACCCCCACCGTAACAGTGTTCTTCATGCTGTGCTTATCTGCACACTGGGAAACAGTCATATGTCCTTTCTCCCCAGCTCTGCAGGAAAACCAATGGAATTTTTACCATTTATTACAATCATTTATCTTATGGGAAGAAAACATATTAAAGCAAATACTTCTTCCATCCCCCCGAGGCTAATGTTTCCAACTTGTGAATCTAAAAGACACACCTGTTCTGAAGGAGACAAATTCCCTTTTGTCATTTCATTGCTGTGTATGTGTGAACTGCTCTTGGGAAGTCTATCTAGAGATTCCAGCTTCTAACTCAACTGCCTCAATTCATCTCAAATTATCCCAGCCCATCAATTTAACATAAAATGAGTCAATCAACACTTAAACTCAAGGGATTGCAGTCTTCCTTTGTTTCTCTGTCAGTTTCTTAGGGTATGTCCAGACTACCCCGCCGTATCGGCGGGTTAAAATCGATTGCTCGGGGATCGATATATCGCATCTAATCTAGACGCGATATATCGATCCCCCGAGCGCGCTTATATCGATTCCGGAACTCCATCAACCCCAACGGAGTTCCGGAATCAACACGGAGAGCTGCGGACATCGATCCCGCACCGTCTGGATGGGTGAGTAATTCGATCTTAGATATTCGACTTCAGCTACGTTATTCACGTAGCTGAAGTTGTGTATCTAAGATCGATTTCCCCCCCCTAGTCTGAACAAGCCCTTAGAGGCAACCTGGCATGGGTCTGTTGCCCCTCTGTTATCCTAGACATTTCTGCCTCCCCTTCTCTCTGTGTTCACCTTCCATTATAGCTGGGATTGTTTTCCTTATTGGTCCCAGCTTTGGGTGCATGCTCTATGATTGGCAGTTCTGGAGGCTGTGCTGGGTGTGGTTAGCCTGGTTGCCCCTAAGCAGGGAAGACTCTCTGCTCCTTTCTGCAGTGCTCAGTATGGGGATTGAAAACCCCATTATAGTACCCATATAGCTAAATGTGTCTTATTACTAGTAATTCAGTTTTCCTCTTGAGTGCACCTTTGTGCTCTATATAATACAAAGCATGAGAGTACTTAGTGTAAGTTGAGCAGGATTCTGTCACTATACTGAAACACTTTTCTACATATAATCCTTTCATTTATTGTGTATTTCTGCCCTCTGGGTGGATGAAGGAAACATTTGTCTTTGATAATATGACTGCAGTTTAAGAAGGGTGCTGAAAAGAAGAAGTATTGGCTGTCTAAAAGCATCACCAAATTTCATCTGATACGAGAATAAGATAAGGTGGGTGAGGTAATATCTTTTATTGGACCAACTTCTGTTGGTGGGAGAGACAAGCTATTTCCTGAAGAAGCACTCTGTGTAAGCTTGAAAGCTTGTCTCTCTCACCAACAGAAGTTGGTCCAGTAAAAGATACTACCTCTCCCACCTTGTTTCTCAAATATCCTGCGACCGACCTGGCTACAACACCACTGCATATGAGAATAAGATATACTTTTTAAAAATCTTTGCAAACTTAACTTTTTTTAATGTATTTTTGTATGCTGCAATGTTTATAATGCAGAGAGTTACAGAATCTTTTGGTTTACAGTTCTTCCAACTTGTTATTAATAAAGTCAATTCAAGACCACTGTCTCTATGCCTCAAATTGTAGCTTCTCCCTATCAAAGTCTGAAGATGGCACATATAAAATTTATGATCTTGTACAAGGCATGTCTGACAGTCCAGTGGCTGATCGGGAATCCTCTTCCTATAGCCCGGACAGCTCCCATTTGTATGTCACTATTTCATTTGTAGGAAATCAATATAATTATTTTTTTTCCTTTTTAAGAATTGAAAGCTATCTTTTTTCCCCTTGTCAGTTTACACAATCTCCCCTCTTCTACTGAAGTCCATCTTGGAGCTCTTTGCTGAATTCCATGGTACATAAAATCATGGGGAGAGGACAGAAAGCAACAAAAAAGAGAGTTAAGTGCCTTTCCTGCATCTGTATTCACCTATCCTGCATTACAAAGGGCACTCAGACATCCATTAGCAAGAACTATTCGGATACCAATAGCAAATCAGGAATTGCTTTTGTGCTACTCAGGCCCAATTGTGATTTCTTTGTAAAGACAGAGGACATGTTATGTGTTGTTGTTTCTTTCTTTTTTCCCTTCCAAGGCTCCATATCTGTGAACTTCTCCCTACTAGAAAAAAATAGGAAATGATTTACACCAGTATTAATGTTGCAAACTGTGCTGTTTTTGTAATCAAAAAGAAATATGCCAGATATTTTAGCTGATTATAAATCGGTAAGAGTTCTTGTTATTTCAGTTGAGATCTATGGCTATTTATACCAGCTAAGGAGCTGGCCCTCACTTTTTTGACAAACTTATCATTCATCTCTGGAGATGGTCATTCTGATGGGTTCTAGCAGGGGTGGAGTTTTTTCCCAAGCAACCCCAGAACTGTAGCTTTGTGACTGTTTCCCTATTGAGTGGAACAGAGACTCATCCACCAATTACTGGCTTAGGAAAAAAACAAAAATTAATAGGTAAGAAAAGTTGTTTCCATCATGGTTTCCCTGTTACAATTTCGAACTATTGCAGTAGATCAAACCAGCAAAGAAACGTCACTGTTTCCATGTATTTTTTCAGATTTTTCTAATTCCTGTCTCAAATAGTCTTTTTTGCTCTGCAGTAGAGAATGCACAATCTGAATTATTGCAGATAAATAGCAAACTGGATTAAAAAGTCAGGCTTGAACAATTTTTAAGGACTTTGGATAGAAGGCTGGCTTTCCTGGAAGGGTGCTAGTGAGCACGTGCCCAGAATTAATATTTATCATTCTGATCTTCTGATTTCACAGTCTGTTTGCATTTGATTTTTAGACATTAGCAAAAATTCCCTCAATTAAATAATTTTGTAAATGAATATTTTATATAAATGATCTTAAAATTCAATGAAGGCTTCTGCACTGACTTCCTGCCTTTTGCATCACCTGGCTGTTTGTTGGAGAGGACCAAGTGTAACTAGGTGCTGACCAAGTCTAATGATAATAGCATCAAGAATCTGACATAATTGCATAGTTAAGAACTCACTGGCCAATTTACTTCTTTATACTTAACATCTAGCCTTTAAACTGCTTTTCTTTCTTTCTTTCTTTTCACCCATGAAATCTCCATTTCATAGAAATGGAATCAGAAAGGCTGCCAGTAGCTACAGAAGAGAGTGAGTGCTCTCCTCTTCAGATTTCAACATTTGGTTGTTGGATGACAAGCACAGGAGTCAGTTTGCAAAAACTGGCTGCACACTTGAGGATGCACTTGACTCCTAAAGTTTGTAGTTCCTTAAAATTGGGGGGAAAAAATAACTTTTAGCAATACATTTTTAAATCAAATAAGTTTCCTTATATATAAAAATTTACGACTTTCCAGTCCACCCCCTATTCTTCAAAGACTGAATAACTTGAATTTTAAAATGCTTTTGAAAAGCATTTCCTAAAAGCAATAAGACACTTAAATTAGTGTGGCTGTAATAGATATGTGCACTTTTGCAGTGTTCAAATGAATTTGGGTAAATACTTGAGTGTGATTACCTGTACCAGATTAACCACATACTTCGTTGTATATTGTTGATTACCTAATTTATATTTGCTTTATTAATGCAAATAAATTCAAACACATTTCTCCTGCTGGTCAACAATTCTGATAGTTTAATTCAAATTTTCTCACAGATAATACTGAGATTACTCACAGTGGGCTGAATTCTGCCTTTGGGGTCATTTGCACATTTCCCATTAAAGTGATCCACAGGGCTGTATGCATGTATCCAAGAGGTGGATGTGGAAGACTGTAATGTAAAAACAATTTAGATACAATCATAAAGAGAAACAACATGCAAGTGTGCTACTTCTTTTGGGGGACTTTTACCATTTACAAAAAGGAAATGAATGAAACATGATTGCTTGCAGATCTTGAAAATGTTTATTTTTTATTTAAAATATTTTCATTTTTCATCAACAGGCACAAGCATATTTACCGTTTATGAAGCTGCTTCTCAGGAAGGCTGGGTGTTCCTTATGTATAGAGCAATTGACAGTTTTCCCCGATGGCGTTCGTACTTCTATTTCATCACCTTAATTTTCTTTCTTGCCTGGCTTGTTAAGGTACTGAACAATTTGTTCTTTTAAAGCTGCCTGGAATATAAATCATATTTGACTAAATTTCTGCTCTTTTCCACCTGCTGAGCTTCCCGGTAAGCCTTTGCTTTTAATTGTTCTTGCAGAATGTGTTCATCGCTGTCATCATTGAAACATTTGCTGAAATAAGAGTGCAATTCCAGCAGATGTGGGGGTCCAGAAGCAGTACCACCTCAACTGCTACTACCCAGGTAGAGTTCTGATGTTATAGCTCTGAATACTGAGACATTGTTTGCATACCTCTGTTTTTAATTTATTGCAGAGTAGTAAACCAGAAATCCCTGCTAGTTATTGCCCATCTCAGTACTTTCTATATTATAGAGTGTTTCATTCAAATGGGGTATCTTAAAAAATATAATATAAAAATATAGTAGGGCATAACCATGCCATTGTTACTGGGCATATCTTGCTATATACTGTACACGCTGCCCATTTGTCTATCATAATTAGAGAGAGAATGATTCCTTTTTATTTTTTGTTTCCATATAATATTAGGGTTTTGGAATTTGGGCTCTTCCCACCGCAGCACCAGAACTGGAGGAGTTCTGTGCCCCACACTGATTATAGGCGGGGGTGGAGGGGTGCCCGTGCTTGCCCGCGCCCTCTCCAGACTTTAAATGTTTGCTGCATCATCACAGTGGCTATTTTAAGTAGATTAACTCCTCACTTTACGGCGTCCTGGTTAATGTTGTGTCCTTGTTACATTGCTGATCAATTAGGGAACATGCTCATTTAAAGTGCTGCAGTGCTCCACTCTTAACGTTGTTTGGCTGCCTGCTTTCTCCACAGCTGGAAGCCTCCCTATGCCCCCCCGCCCCACAGTGCCTCCTGCCCACTGGCAGACCCCACGGATCAGCGCCTTCCCCCTTCTCCCCCTCACTGCCCGCGGCAATCAGCTGACTTGCAGTGTTTCGGGGGCAGGAGGGAGGGGAGAAGCGAGGACTTGGTGCGCAGGCTCCCCCTCCCTCCCCTGCCTCCTGAACGCTGCAAGCCAGCTGATTGCCCTGAGCAGGAGACACTGGGGGAGGGAGGAGGAGCCTGCGTGCCAAGTCCTCGCCCCTCCTCCCTCCCTCCTGCCCTCTAAACACTGCAAGCCAGCTGTTTGCCGCAGGCAGGGGGGAGGGGGGTAGGAGTGAGGACTCCGCGTGCAGGCTCCCCCTCCCTCCCTTGCTTCCTGTCAGCGGCAATCAGCTGGCTTGTGGTGTTAAGAAGGGAGAGGAGGGGGGGAGGAGCAAGGATGCAGCGTGGGAAGTAAAGGGGGAGGAGGTAGGGGGAAGAAGAGACAGGTCAAGGGTGGGGTCTTGGGGGAAGGGGGTGAGTGGGCAGGCTGAGGGTTGAGCCCCCCTCTCCCTCTTTCCCCGCCCCTGATGCTTGCAGAGTAGGGGTAGCTGCTGCTGCTGTGCAATGTGCTTCTTGTAGCCTACAGCACCTTCAGTCTCCTTGCCTGCCTCATCTCCAGTGCCAGTGGGCTGTGCCTGTGTGGGTTAAGGCAGAGGTACCTCCCAACCATAGTACAGTACCTGTATGTACAGTATGTCTGTAAACACACAGCACATATACGCTACTCCCCCCCAGAGTAGTATTAAATTGCTTGTTTAAAAATTGTTTAAAACTTATACCTGTATTAAATTGCTTGTTTAAAATTGTTTAAAATTTATATAATGCCTTTTGTCTGGCAAAAAAAAAATTCCCTGGAATCTAACCCCCCCATTTACGTTAATTCTTATGGGAAAATTGGATTTGCTTAATATCGTTTCACTTAAAGTCTCATTTTTCAGGAACATAACTACAACATTAAGTGAGGAGTTACTGTATCTAGAACGTAGGAATGGCCATGCTTCTTCAAAACAGTTGTCTACCTAGTGCAGTATCTTGTATCTAATGGTCACCAGTACTAGCTGCCTGAGAGGAACATGGAATAAACCCTACAGAAGGCAGATATGGGAATCTTTCCCATAAAGAAAATTTCATCCTATCCCCCGATATTTGGATGTTAGTTTGTGGCCCTAAAGAATAAGGGTGTAAATCTCTTCCAAAATTATTTTGTTTAATATTTTCTATTATAACTCTGGAAATTCTTGTTATCCATATGAATGTCCAGTCCTTTAGTGAATCCTGCTCATTTCTTGGCCTCCATGTTATCTTGTGGCATTGAGTTCTGCAGTCTAAGTGCAGCTTGTGTCAGAACATTTTTCTTTTTATCAGTTTAAAATTTGCTCCTTCATATTACTTCTGGCAGGAAATACATTTTCACACAATCCACACTTTGCCTATGAAATTCATTGTCATAAGGTTATTGTTGAGACCATGATCTTAGCTGAAACCTGGCCTAGTCCAAGTGTAATTCTGGGTGAAGATGATTCCACCAAACATAACACATCAGCATACAAATCAGATCTGGGTTTAGTATCTGTCACGTCCCTAGTTAAAATGCCACAGCCTCTGTGAATTAACTAGGGTCTGTGACAGAGAGGTCTCTATGGGGAAACTCTAGAAGCAGCCACATTTGGGGAAAATAGAAACACTAAGGATAACGTCATCGGACCAGAAGAACGTGAACACATTAGATATGAACACCATCATATCACAGAATAAAAATAATTTGTAGACTGTGGACAGGTTAATGGCTATCTTGTTCCAAAAAGTGATGTGACCTGAAACACTGACATAATGGAAATCTAGTTTAACAGACTACAAAAAAAATGTTTCTACTGTTTCTGTGTTAGTCGGAATTGTCTAAAGGAGTCTTTCCAATACAAAGGCCTTATAAAAATGTACCATATTTCTTGTTTTGGGCGTGAAGTGACCTTGACCAAATTTTTTTCTATACTTTTGCTGTATGATTTATTTCATTTGTCCACTTGACAAATCAATTAACTTGTGCAGAAAATTAGTCTACTACTGATCAAAGAAAAGTGGGCCATCAGGTATTTATGGGCTGCTGAAGTAAGTGGCATAAAGGGAGTTCTCTCAGATGATGAGTAAAAACTTAGTGTAGCTCATTGTCTACACAGGAACACACGCACATTTTCTGTTACTGGCTTTCAGGACACGTTTCTTATGCCAATCAACCTATATCTTTTTATGACCTATTGTTAAAAGCCATTTTATATACATGTTCTGTTTTCTAAAGGCTGGGGTGAAATCCTGGCCCACTGAAGTCAATGAGAGTATTGCCAGTGATTTCAATGAAGCCACATTTCATTCCACATTTTTAATTATACCGCTGTATCGTCAGAGTAACTACACTGAACTGTTATGGAGTCACTGTGGATATGCAGTGTAACAGAGATCAGAATCTGACCCGTGGTGTAAAGTACTTTTGTCAGTAAAAGGACATGCTGTGATTTATTATTGTTCCCTTGGTATAAATCCCAAGGGGTTCTGCAAAAGACCACAATGAAACTTGCTTTTAACAAGAATGTAAGATGGCTGGGTTTCTTCTAAATATGCTGAATAGATGAAGAGCTTTGTTCTGAGAGATTCTACAAAACAAATAGTGCTGAACAGATCCATTCTGAGCTCATTAGTAAAATTAGTACTAATATATTAGGACCAACTATTAGGTAGATGTAATGTGGTTTTTCATATTATCTGAATGAAATTCTGCACACTAAAAGTTATTATTCGGGCAAAGTTCTTATTAAAATAGGAGAATGCTGAGATCTGTCTTGCGTATTCTGCAACAATAAGAACCATTTCCCTCTTCCTTTAAGAGCTCAGAGATCAGAATGTGAGCAGATCTTAAACAAAATATATCAAAAGCTTCACTTGTATTTATGATTATGTGAAATGCTTCTGACAAGTGTTTTCCCCTTCAAGATGTTTCATGAAGATGCTGCTGGAGGATGGCAGCTAGTGGCTGTTGATATGAATAAACCCCAGGGCAGAGCTCCAGCATGTCTACAGGTACAGTACTTTTTTTAAAATAAATCAATCGGTGTAAACAGTAATGTGTGAATGTTGGCTTAGAGTGGCTGTTGGTGAGAAATTGCAGCTGCAATAGTATTAATCATGAATTGCCTTACATTTATTGGTAACTTAACAAATCATACTGCATGTGCTCATGAAACATAAAATCAGCAAAGAAAGAAGTATGGACTTCATCCCAAATTATAAGGCATTTTATAATGTTTTTCTAGAAAAGTACATTCTTTATAAAAGGACTGTCTGTTGTTGTCGTTTTAAAAGAAGGTTTTAAAAATATCATTTTATTACCTTAAATTCTTTAAATAATCCTTCTTTACCTCCGCATCCTTCCCTACAAATCAATCCCACCCATGGCTTAGGTGTATAATATGCCCAGTTATTGACCCCAGAATACAATATTATGCACTAAAAAACATGGGCCAAATAACATACTCAACACGGAAATACTTCAAACCCATTTTCAACTTAAAAACATGATTAGTAAAGGGAGGCTGTAGAGATTCAAACAAATACAATGTTTGAAATGTTTAATTTTGTTATTTTTAGTTTTACCTAGATGGATTAATGGAAATCTATCTTACTCAACTCTTACATAAATCCAAAACTAGGATAAAGAATGTTTATAAATCCAATTTTCCATTCACAGAACAATGTAGAGCAGTGATTCTCAAACTAGAGCTGCCGCTTGTTGAGGGAAATCCCCTGGCAGGCCAGGCAGGTTTGTTTACCTGCTGCATTCACAGGTTTAGCTGATCACGGCTCCCACTGGCCGTGGTTCACTGCACCAGGCCAGTGGGGTCTGCAAAATGCAGCGCGGGCCGAGGGACATGCTGGCCACCTTTCCTGCAGCCCCAATTGGCCTGGAATGATGAACCGCAGCCAGTGGGAGCCATGATTGGCCGAACCTGCGGACACAGCAGGTAAACAAACCAACCCAGCCTGCCAGGGGCTTTCCCTGAACACGTGGCAGCCCTAGTTTGAGAACCACTGATGTAGAGCACCACAAGGTTCTATTTATAACTTTCAGTCTTGCATGATGAGGAATGACACTTGTCAGTGAGCCTGTCTTACTTCAGAACACAGCACGAAAAACGCTACAGGAATCAGAATAATAGATCTGTGCCTTCCAGGCTATGGTTCTGATAATGTTCAGTTTAGCATGTGAACTGAAGTATGTTTAGTATATGTACAAGCTGGCAGGGTATGCACTGATATATGTCTCCAGGCAAACACCTTTTACCATGAGTTCAAGAAAGTTGCACATTATTAAAGTTTGACAAGCTTGTCACACTATTGTGTGATACGTCTGTCACTCATGGCATATCTCTTAATTGTTCCAACAAAAGAAATGTAAATTCTTGATGTGTGGCAGTATCTAGCCTACCGAAGCATCATGTGCACTGTGTTCTGATTGATTCATAGATTCCAAAACCAGAAGGGCCCATTATGATAATCTAGACTGACCTCTTCTATAACTCAGGCCATAGAACTTCCTCCAAATAATTCCAATGGAGAATCCACTGTGACCCTTGGTAAATTGTTCCAGTGGTTAATTACTCTCAGTGTTAAAAATTTTAAATTTTATCCAGTCTGAATTTGTCTTGCTTAAGCTTCCAGCCATTGAATTGTTATAACTTTCTTTGATAGATTGAAGAGTTCTTTGTTAAATAATTGTTCCCTCTGTAGATACTTAAATAGACTGTAATCAAGTCACCCCTTAAACTTATTTTTGTGAAGCTAAAGAGATTGAGCTCTTGGAATGTCTCACTATAAGGCGGGTTTTCTAATCCTTTTATCATTCTCATGGCTCTTCTCTGAACCCTTTCCAATTTATCAACATAATTTTTTAATTATGGGATCAGAACTGGACACAGTATTCCAGCAGCAATCACAGCAATGCCAGATACAGAGGTAAAATAAACTCTCTACTCCTGCTCAAGATTCCCCTGCTTATGCATCTTGCGATTGCATTAGCTCTTCTGGCCAGAGCATTACACTGAGAGCTCATGTTTAGCTGATTATCTACCACAACTCACAAATCTTTTTTAGAGTCGCTGCTTCCCAGGATAGAATGCTCCATGCTGTAAGTATGGCCTATGTTCTTTGTCCATAGATGTATACATTTACATTTAGCCATAGCAAAATGAACATTGTTAGTTTGTGTCCAGTTTACCAAATCACTCTGAATCACAACTTTCCTCTTCATTATTTGCCACTCTCTCAATTTTTGCATCATCTGCAAACTTTATCAGTGATGATTTCATGTTTTCTTACATGCCATTGATACAAATGTTAAATAGCTAAGGTCCAAGAACCAAACCCTGCAGGACCCCATTGGAAACGCATACTCTCGATGACAATTCCCTATTTACAGTTACATTTGGAGAACTATCAGTTAGCCATTGAGACCTATCATTTCTCAAGTGATAATAGCAAGTGGTGGTGAAAATATAGCCAAACTGATGGTGAAAGCGCCATTGAATGGAATTTCAAGATACCATCTGACTTGCTTGTTTCATCTTTGTCTAATTACTGTGGTGCTGCATATTGTTTTTTTCAAGAGTCATGAAAGCACATGATACATTGCTTTCCATTAAGTTGGAACCTTATGCTTTAGCTGATGCTGTGGCTTTTTTACTTTTGCAATTCAGATAGTAGTTTTCTTTTGACAAATTGATACAACTCTATCCTATCAACATCCAGCTGATTTTCAATTATATATTACCCTGCAGGAGGTCAAAGACAAGCAAAAAAAACAATGCACAAAATTTTCATTTATAGTGTAGTACTGTCCAAATTGAGTCAAGTTGCTTTCCAAACACAGAGGAAAACACAATCCCTGCTCTTAAAAAACATGCATTCTAAAAGTCTAATAAATTCATGCATATATATTTACTTTATGATGCAGTACTTTATGCAATTGCACCATTGCTTAAATAATAATGTAATAGATTTTAAGTAGGTCACATATCTAAAGGTTGCTGCAACTTTTGCAATATATTCAATGTGTTCATTGAGTCTGGAGTCTTTAATGAGAGATGAGTTTGTTGTTTGTTTGGTTTGGTTAAGGTTTTTTCCACATTTCTTAAGAGACATATAAAATGTTGTGTATATATAACACCCATGAAAGGATTAACCTTTTTTTAAGGACTGATAGATAAATGTCAATCCCTTAGGATATTTTCAGCCAATGAGGATTCTTCTGAATATATAATATTTCTGTCTTGACATTTTTTGGCTAAGTATGTTGTCAGTCAGTGTACTGATGGGGTAGAATTCTTGGGAAAGGTTAGTGAAGATTTTTTGTATAATTTGAATTAAATTTTGTAATAAAGATTTTGTTAGGTTTTCTTAATTCTTCTCTGGGGTCCTTAAGTATTATTACAGCAAACACAAAGAATGTGGTACTCTTTCAACAGTTAGGACTGTGTTTTGATGAAATTCCATTTATTCATTCACTGATATATTTACATTCTGCCCGTTTTTGTATGCAAGCAGCAAATAGTTTACAAACTAGATAATCAAGAATTTAGGATTTATCTCCTCAAAATTGCACTTTGTCTCATAGGGGAGAAACTGGTCCAATGGATGGGCTACTAGACCAGGCCTCAGGAGACCTAGGTTTAGTTCCTCAATCAACCATAAATTTCCTGTACCTATTGGGTTTCTGGGAACTGGGGGGTTAAATTTCCTGTAGATTGTGGATAAATCATATGATCTATAAAATGGGGAAATTCTTCCCAGCCTTACACAGGTCCTGTGAGAATTAAATCTATTAATAACCATGAGGTGGTCAGGTGTTACAGTGATAGAGATCACTTAAATAGCCAAATATCTATCTCTAAATAGAGGAACATAGGAAAGATAAAGAAAGTTCTTGGTCCACTGAGTTTCTTAGTGAAAGGACAGAAGCATGTAAGATTAAAGCACTAGAGGTAGGCCAACGATGGTGAGTTTTTAGTGGAGCTTTTAATTTCAGAAACTCCCTACTCAATTTTCTCAAGATTTTCAGAATGTATAGAAATTGCCAATGAGACATAACCCGCATAAGACCATAAGAATGGCCATACTGGGTCAGATCAAAGGTCCATTCAGCCCAGTATCCTGTCTACCGACAGTGACCAATGCCAAGTACCCCAGAGAGAGTGAACTTAACAGGTAATGATCAAGTGATCTCTCTCCTGCCATCCATCTCCACCCTCTGACAAACAGAGGCTAGGGACACCATTCCTTACCCATCCTGGCTAATAGCCATTAATGGACTTAACCTCCATGAATTATCCAGTTCTCTTTTAAACCCTGTTATAGTTCTAGCCTTCACAACCTCCTCAGGCAAGGAGTTCCACAAGTTGACCATGCGCTGTGTGAAGAACTTCCTTTTATTTATTTTAAACCTGCTGCCCATTAATTTCATTTGGGGGCCTCTAGTTCTTGTATTATGGGAACAAGTAAACAACTTTTCCTTATTTACTTTCTCCACATCACTCATGATTTTATATACCTCTATCATATCCCCCCTTAGTCTCCTCTTTCCCAAACTGAAAAGTCCTAGCCTCTTTAATCTCTCCTCATATGGGGCCCATTCCAAACCCCTAATAATTTTAGTTGCCCTTCTCTGAACCTTTTTTAATGCCAGTATATCTTTTTTGAGATGAGGACACCACATCTGTATGCAGTATTCAAGATGTGGGTGTATCATGGATTTATATAAGGGCAATAAGATATTCTCCGTCTTATTCTCTATCCCTTTTTTAACAATTTCTAACATCCTGTTTGCTTTTTTGCCATTGCACACTGCGTGGACATCTTCAGAGAACTATCCATGATGACTCCAGGGTCTCTTTCC
Source organism: Gopherus flavomarginatus (assembly GCF_025201925.1). Lineage (NCBI taxonomy): Eukaryota > Metazoa > Chordata > Testudines > Testudinidae > Gopherus > Gopherus flavomarginatus. The sequence goes on from NC_066617.1 coordinate 269,372,232, forward strand.
TGATTAGTTGTAGCTAAATTAGCCCTCATCGTATTGTATGTATAGTTGGTGTTATTTTTTTGAATGTGCATTACTTTACATTTATCCACACTAAATTAGTTTACCCTCATCTGGGGTTTTGCTTTTGACTTGCAAATCCACCCTAAAATAACAGCATTGTTGCAACATTAACTACAGGCAGGCTTCACCTCTGTATAATGACTTTTTATTGCATTATTCTTTTCATTGTCCCCAAAGATAACCTGTGGTTCCTAGTTATTTATTTTCATTGTTTCCCATGAATGGCATTGATTACAAATACCGATTTTTTTTGTCCTAGGAAAATAATTGTTATGATTTCCATTTCAACATGAATCATTTATCATAAATGCATGCTGAGGAACCCACTTTCCCAAATGATTTTGCTGTTGTTGTTGATTCTGTTTAAATAGTTTTAGGTTTTCAGTCTCATGGATGCCAAAAGGCTGAACATGAGGCGCCAGAAAAGTCTTTTTTTTGAACTCTGCTGGAAATGGTTTAATCTTTTAATCCCCTTGTTGAAGACACATTGTATTTTTTGTTATTGTCTATTAAGAATCCTAAAAAACAGGAATATAAGAGGATTGACTTTTATTAGTCCTTCCTTCTTTTTGTCTTTCTGTCACCAAAGATACTTTCCTTCTCTGGTACATGTGCAGAACATGCTTGGTGGCTTAAAGATGAATTGACAAGCTTTAACCTGCCTGTGTCTTCCTTCCAACCACTAATCACATTACTAACACCTATATCAGTGCAGGGATCTTCATTCCTTGCAGTATATGGCATTATGTATTAGTAATGTCATCGGAGTTTTAAGGTAAACACAGAGACATGAACTGGTGTTGTAGCATGTATGCATAGAAGGAAATTATCTTTATCTGTTTTATTTTGAAATTTACATATTTGTGAAATTTATTTACATCTGTGTCCTATTAATGAACTGATATCTTAAATATTTTTTTGAAATTGTTTAATTTTAAAAATATCCTGTTCACTTTTAATGATTTTGGTCTCAATCTATATGATATGAGTACCACAAAATTAAAGTATAGACCATCATGGGTTATGACTTGAAAATAAAAATGGAATCACAAGGATTAAAAAACTCTGAAATACTTCTGACCAATCAGAGCAAAGGAAACATCAACATTCTAATAACAACTTTTTCCAAAAGTCTTCTTGTCTTGTGCTATGTTATATTGTGTATATGTTTATGTGTTAAAGAATTGTGTAGTACCTTGAAAATGAGGGCAAGGAGCTTACACTTGATGTGGAAAGACAGGAAACCAGCAAAGGATAGAGAGGGCGTGATCAGAACTGCAGGAATAGGAGATTATTTTAGCTGCATCATGAGGGATAGATAGAGTAAGAGAGAGATGATTTCTGGTCCAAAGTGACACACAGTGGGCCAGCCAGTATTTGGGGAATTTGAGCAACAGCAGTAATAGTATGGAGTGTAAAATGGTTTTTTTCCCATCTTTCCCTTTTATAGCAAATGCTTATTGTTAAATTAGAACAGTGGCCCTAGTGCTAATCCCATTTATGCCTATGTAAATCAAGAGTCCCTCAAGAAGTTTTACACCAATATATCACATTCTATTCTCACTTACACTGACTTTAAAGAGTTTTATAAAGAATTACTCCCGAGAAGAGAATCAGGCCCAACTTACTTAATTGTGTTTCAGTATATTTGTAAGGACTCCTCTGGCTGTCCCTGTCTAATTCTCTAAAGTGATCTCATTCAGTGTCTGGACAATTCCAAGAATTGTTGACCTGAGGTTCATGGAACTCTATTTAACCCAAAGAGTGTACGAGATCCCTCTATAATGCCAGACAGAGAGTAAATACAGTGTATAGTAGAAGTTTATAAATATGTTATTTCTTTCAAATAACTTTGAGTATTTTTTAAATCCCCCTCATGGGGCTGAGAGAAAAAAACAGTTATAGCTGACTGTACTGTAAATTTGGCTTGAGTGGGTTGACTAATAATAATAAAACTAGTTTCATCAGAAGCAGTTTGCATAGTTTCACAAATCCTAAAGTGTGTTAGTTTAAAACAAGCTTCATTTTCCTGTATTCTAATCTTATTCTAAACTCCTGGATATGAGTAGAGGTTGCATCAGTTCACATGAGTTTATGTAATTTTTGTTTATGTAGTATGTAGCTGATTTACTAGGGCAAGAAGTGGGACTCCAAAAAATGTGAGATTTTACTTCAAAGACTGAGGAGGTGTGTGTATATATATAAACTAATTATGATTAATATATTGGTATCCATACTTTCAAAAAAACAAATATAAAGAGCAGTGAAGAAAAAGTGAGATGGAAGAGAACTGTGTCTGTGGGAAAATTGAGTGTTTTTTCACCAGAGGAACCACTGTAGATGATAAGATTTTGGCACCTCATAAGCCCAGCTCAAACACAAACTCCATACTTGCAGTTGCAATGCTGGACATTATGGGAAGCATTGGATGAATATTTTGAAAAATGGAAACACCAGCCATTTTCTGTTCCTGGGTGGGATTGTGGGAAGGGGAAATGCAGCCAGAGTGGAAGCAACTCTCACCCTAAGGCTGTAATAGCAGCAATGCTGCAGAATGGTGAGGTGTATGTGTAGGTGTTGGTCGGGGAAGGGCGGGATGGGATTCTTTTGTGTTGCATAACTGTTAGAATCGGGTTGGGGAAGAGACAGAAATGAAAAGTTAGTCTCTATTAAGTAGAATAGGCCTCCTGTGTCAGTGAGGCAGTCGGCTGGCTATTTTCTCCTTTGCTTAGTCATATGGGAGCATCCTGACCTCATTTTCTACAATGGCTGTGTGGGTGGGAGAGAGTGCTTTAGGTTTCCCTTAGTGGAAATTAGAAGAAATTCAGCACTGAGCAATGAAACTGACCAGCAGTCTAGAAGGATCAACTTACCATTAGGGAAGAGGCTAAAAGAGCTGTTTGTGTCAGGGGATGTCTCTTACTTTGTGTTTGTCCACTCTTCTGTATAGAGAGGCCATGATTGTAAGAAATTAGTGCCAAAAAACCGTTGTGAATGAAAAGTTGCTCTAGACCTGACATACCTAACGAAAACCCACAAAAGCAAGGAAATGAAAAGTCATGGTATCTAACATGATATACCTTTTACTCCTCCACCCAAGATGCACATGTGACTACTACAACAACCAGCATATATACGATATATTTCTGCCTTAACTCTGCCCCAGTGGGGAGAGCATCCTGGCAGCATGCCCTTACCCAAACTGCCCACCAGCATCAACAGCTAGATTTCTCCCAAACTAGCTGTTCTGCACTGCTCTGAAAAAATCACACCAACTCATGCTTGGGAAAGTGGGTGCTGGCAGGCTGGCTGAGCATGATGTGAACCTTTGTTTTCCTCCGCTAAATGTGAACCAATAGTTACAACATAAAATCCTAAGATTTTTTTCTTTTTATTCATTAACAAAATAATTCCAAACTCTCACTATAACTAATGTCTTCAAGTTCTAAAGTGTGTAGCTTTTAACCTAGAAGGGCCCAAAACAATCAAGATACTCAAAATGTGAATTTTTGTTGCTTAGAAGTCAGAAACTAATTAGCTGATTTTCTTAAAGCTTCTTGGAAAACTCAAGCTTTGTTCAGAGATTATGTGCTGAAAATTTGGAATAGCTGTACTTGGATTTTCATATAAAATAGAACAGGAGTACTTGTGGCACCTTAGAGACTAACACATTTATTTGAGCATAAGCTTTCGTGGACTACGCGAAAGCTTATGCTCAAATAAATGTGTTAGTCTCTAAGGTGCCACAAGTACTCCTGTTCTTTTTGCAGATACAGACTAACACGGCTGCTACTCTGAAACATATAAAATAGAGTCCCTGAAAGAACATTAAGTACAAAACTGATCACAAGCTTGGCTTTGGAGGCACAAAGGCACCACCACAATATGTTTACCTTGGTTTATCAACAACTAAGGAGATGGGAGAGATAACAGATTACCAATATTTGAAGAGTATAAAACAGCAAGGATTGAAAAGATTTATTTATTAATTTATTGTAGCATGCATGTATATAACTAGGAGTAATGGGAAACTGAGAGGGGAAGAATTTCTGTTGAGTATCAGGAAAATCTGTCTGCCTGTGAGATTTGTTAGCTGCATAATAATATCCCAGTGGATTTTGTGAAAGACCCATCACCTGCGATTCTTACAACCAGACTGAACAAAACACAGCACTAGAAAATGTCCAATGGGTAACCATCCTGCATTGCAGGAAAATGCCCTCAGTGACTTTATACTGTTCTGCCTATGATTCTGCTTCTCCAATACAGTATTAACACATGTGCATCTAAAGAAGAAGTCATTTCAGTGGAGCATTAATATTGTGTCTACAAGAATTTCACCTTCAAGAAGTCAACAGGTCTATGATCTGCTCAGACTAGACATGTTCTTGACAGAAGACAAGGACAGGACTTGGCACACCTTCCTTGATGGTGCAAGGCCCAAGGAGTGGACTGGCACTCTCTGTTAACCTGGGTCAGAAAGATAGGTGAGTACCCTGGGAATGCACTTCTCACTGGGACATAGAAGGTCATGATTCAGCTTGAGATCTGCCTGCAAACTGGAGGAGGAAAGAACTGAATAGAAAGTCTAGAGAAATGCTCCTTCCAGGAGAGGCATATTATTCACCAATACCTGCTCCTAGTCCTATATTCAAAATTTCCTAGGCTCTGATGCCTGTGCTTCACAGCCCTGCTTCCTTTGGGAGCTTCTGAGACACTAGGTGGTCATTTCCAAACCCCTGCTTTCATCAAGAATTTCCTTGAGGGGAGTGATCAAAAAATGATCTTCAACTCCTCACCTGTAAGAGGCAAAAAAGGAAGAATACTTGCTTTCAACTGCAGAAGCCTCCTACATCAATCTACTCACCTGTCCCCTGAAGATTCTGATAGGATTGTACATGGACACCACTAAAGAATGGGAATTGAAGTTTGAGCCTTTGCCTTCTCCTCCGCCCCCAAACTCCAAAACTGCAATGTTTAGATTTAGAAGGTGACTTGGTAGGATGGAGTTTGTGTGACATTCTCTGGGGTTTATTTGTGGTGGCTAAAATATATAAATGTTATCAGTCCTGGCCTATCAAACTTTCAGGATCTTTGGCTGATGTTTACAGTCCCACTAGGTCCCTGAATTTTCCCACATTTTCCCCACAATTCTGCCAGCAAAACAATCAAGTAATTTAGTAAATACTATGAAATCCATCAAAAGAAAGGTATGTTCTAAATATATCAAGCTATTATAATCTATCCAAAGGATTCGGTTTGTTGCAGATTTATTTTGCTTTTTTACTATGATTTGAATAGACTGGGTGAACCTTTTTGGTTTTAGAATTCTGTTAATTGATGGACATTCACTAGAACTTGTACTGTAATTTGTATTTACAGACTATTTTGAGGGCACACCAGTGCTGAAGTATTCAATAATGCCACTAAAATTGAGGTTCAGCTGAGTTTCCTTTAGAAAACTCAATTTTGGGGGTTAAATATGTCCAGTGTTTCAAATCCCATCAAGCTGAAAATGTATTTAAATTGTCATGTTAGGTTTTGTGTATGTGTATGTTTAACATAATTACAGCAATCAAAGTATTTGAAGCACCAGCAGCACGACTTGCTTACTGCTGTAGCTCTGACGACAAGTTTGGGCAAAGAACTACAAATCCGTAGACTAAAACTAGCATCCCCCCCCCCTTTTTTAAATTTTCTCCTAGCCCATTTCCCATATTTTAAAAAAAAGTGTTTCCCCAACAGAGGCATCTTTTTACTGTAGTGCTAAAAATAGATCAGGTCTTACAGCTTTACTAGCTACTAGCCAATAATATTGGTTCAGATGAGTCATAAAGTTAAATAATGACTTTAAAGTATTTTGGAATATTGTTAATGCCCCTGGCATCCTGTTGGTGTTTAAAGTGAAAGCAGTTAGGACACACACACTTTACAACTTTTTTACAGAGAACCCTTAAGATCTCTTAAGTGAATATTATATATTCGGATGAGGATTTTTCCACCGCAGATATATCTGACAGGAAAAAATATTTCTGAGAGGAAAAAGATTTTTTTTCCTTTTACTTTCTTGGTCTTTTCAGGCACTAGCCCGGATGCCTTTAACTCATATTGAAGGAGAGTCAGAAAGTCTGTCCATTTTGCTTCAGTCTAACCTCCAAAAGGCCTGATGCCCTGATTTTTGCAAACACCTGTGATCTGATTTTTCAGAAGTACATAGCACCCATCTATCCCAATGAGGTCAATGAGAGCTGAAGGTGCCCTATACCTTTGAAAATCAGGTTATTAATGCAGTGGCTTCATTGACTTCAAGTAGAATACTCACTTAAGTGTTGTTACTCATATGCTTAAGTACTTTCAGAATCAGACTCTAGATTAGTTTTTTTTAATTTTATTCTCTCTCAGTTAAGGCTCCGTGAACCTTGAAGGGATTGGTTTTGTCCCTGCCTGCAGGTATATGGGATCTTGGGGAGCAATTACCACACAGGTGGGGTGCCAATTAATTTCTTTATTAAAGGGAAAAGGAAGTGGTGGGAATTTAACAATGAAATGCGATGGGATGGGGTGTATAAGGTGTTTACAATAGACAATGATGGGGGGAGTTCTTATTGAACAGTGTAGGGAGTTTTAACAGTGGGGTACAGTAAGTGAGGTTCAACACAATGGGATACAGTACAGTCAATAAGCAACTTAACTTTATATAGGAACAACTCTAGATACAGTGTGGAATGCAAAACGTACCCAAAAGAAAATGCAAAATAAAATGGTAGCTTCTATATAAAAATGGTATACAAAGTATATTAGAGAAATGGAGGCAAGTAATGGGGTGTTATAAGCACAAGTAAAATGTGAGTCACAGTGCAATAATACAATATGGGTGATAAGTGAAATTATGCAATGTAGAAAATTACTGACTTAATTTGTGAGGCTGTGATAGCAAGAGTGTACCTAAAAGCTGGGTCAAGAAACAGGAGGGGGAAGGGAGTGAGTGATTAGTGGTATCTGATGAGAGGAGAGTGCAGCTGCAAGCAGCAAGAGACTCTGAAGCCCAGAGTAGCAGTCTTCAGGAGCCTGGGGGCTGGAGGTACGGGAGACAAGAGCAGCTGGAGCGCACTTAAGGGGAGTCTGGGAGCAGCAATAGGGGAGGGCGCTGAACGTGTAAGCGATGGGAAGGCACGTGGAGAATGGGGGAGACGGCTGAGGGAAGAAACAGGCTGCAGCAGCGGAGAGCACTTCAGGGAAGTTGCGGAGCAGTGGGGTGAAGACAAACGGAGCAGTGTGATGGTGATCTTCGGTAGGGGAGGGGCAGCAGAGGAGCGGGGGCATGAACACAGGGGATACAGGGAGAGGCAGCAGAGAGGTGTAAAGAAGGGCTAGAGGGACACCCAAAAAAAAAAAGGAAAGAAGCGGCAAAGGGTTTGGGAAGTTACACGGGGGTGGGGGGGGGAAGCAGCAAGGAGTTACAACAGGGAGACACGGAGAAGTACACAGAGGGGGAGATAGGAGTGGGGGAAAAACAGACACGGGAAAGTTCAGGGAGAGGTTGGGACAGTGGGAAGACAAATTCAAGCAAATTGAATTTGTCTTCCCACTGTCCCAACGTCTCCCTGAACTTTCTTAATCTATCATTTTCACCATTTTCTTAATCTATCCTCTAACTTAATCAAACATATAAATTACAAGCAGCTTATACAAAGTAATAAAACAGGTACAGAATACAACCAGGCAATGGCTTTTTAAAATCTATCTTAATCAATGACTAGGCAAAACAACAAATATCACAATTCTAAGCAAACTATAACAAGCAACTATACAGAGCAACAAAACAGCAAACTATAACAAGGCAGGTGAAACTTACAAGCTCTACAATCTTAGCAAACTATGACTTATTAAACTAAAAAGCAAAACCTACGGTGCACCTTATGCTATGAGGAAGTTACAGAGGGCAGAGTGGTATGTGCCCAGCATACAGCTCCCAAGGCAGCCCCCAGGGAAGCCAAGGGATGGTGGCTGCAGCAATGGATACAGCTGAAAGCAGGGAGCAGAGCTTAGCAGCGGCACAAGCTTATTTTTAGCAGCAAAGCGCCGCAGAGTTTAAGAGAGGTTTTAAAGACACAGATCAAGGTTTAGCTTGAGTCTGTGTGCTAGGGAAACAGAGCCAGCAGCTAAAGTAATAAAATAAAAGTATGGAAAGTTTCACAGAGGGATTCTTATCAGTCCCCAAGGCAGCAGCAAAGGCAGAAGCAGCAGCAACATCAGAAGAAGCAAGGAGGGCTCGGTACAGTCTCGATAATCAGGAGATCTCTCAGGCAGCAATTTGTTCTTCGTGGAGGGGTTTTTAAAAACCGGGGGTATGCTCAAAAATAAAACAAGAGCGGAGAAAGGACCCCCCAAAACCCCTGGCTGATCAGACAGCAATGTAGAAAACTTTCTGATGTTTGTTTCAAAAATGTCTGTTTTTAAAGGCAAACTTAGGCAGTTTCCCGCCAGTAATCCTGATAGGCTCCCTCTGTCACAGGGGAGGAGGCACAGGGAAAAAAACTGCAGGTGAGCACAGAGACATGCCTGGGCAGAGTCCTGTGCAATAGGTGACTCAAAAGCACATGAGTCCTATGACTCATGCCCAGAATCTTAAAAACACAATAGGTCTTGCAGCTCTGGACATTGCCTGCCCTACACCAAGCCCAGGTTCAACAAGGTGGTAACAGGACTAACCCTTTGAACAGGGCAGTGGTCCCACTTAGCACGCAGCACAAGTGGCCATCCCTTTGAGAAGGGCAATGGCTCTTGTTAAACAACTTAAGGGGCCCTCCCTTTGAGAAGGGCAGTGGCCCTGGTAAACAACTTAACAGCCAGGGAGGGCCGGCCACAGGAAGAGAACAAAAACAAAATGGAGTATGGGGACAGCTGTAAGAAACAAAATGGAATAGGGGGATAGCTGTAACAGACAGGTTTATGAAGAGGGTCTTGCCCTGAACTGTGCATTGTGGTTGGATTTAGAAGTAAGCCTGCTACTGCAGCCTCACTTGGAGGTTGTAGTTCAATCATTTCAAACCTCTAAGCATAATCCCTCATCGCGGGCCATTCCACTGTCCCTTTACAAGGTCCCCTCTCTACCATACCAGCCTGCTCCCTCCCTGCCCACTTTTATCTCAGGTCTCTGGAGAGAGGGATTGTGTAGCTAGTTGGAAAAAGACGAGAGCTGTTGATGTAGAGGAGGGAAGGGGGAGACAGGTGCAAGGAAGGATGTTTACTGACTTCTGGTCTGTTGAACAAACTCAGGTCATATTTGCCACCATTCTCAAGCAGAGGCTGAGATATGCTTCTAACCTGAAGCCTGATTTGAGAATATTTTGCATAGCTTGGTTTTAAGCTTTTTTTTTGGTTCACTTCTTTTAATTCCTTCTGTTACAGTCTTGACTGTCTCAAATCTTACAAATAATGGACCAAATTCAACCCTCACTATAAATGGATCAACCTTACTAAAGATAATGGAGTTTGGCTTGCTGACACTAAAGGAGGAATTTTGGCCAATGTTCACAGTTCTTCTGTCTTTCAAAAAATTTCACTTAATTCCCAGATTCTTGCTGAAAACCTTTTACCAAATTCTTGCCTATCACAAACCTGTAGAGATAGCGTGATGGTCCAGTGTATAAAGATTAGAAATAAAAATTCTTGGGTACTAATTCCGACTATTTAAAGGGTGTAAATACTAAGGATGGAAGCTAGTATGGGTAGTACAGAAGGGGTATAATTAAGAGCAATGGGATACAGTTGAGAAAGAGAACATTTAGCGTATGTCTACACTACAGGATTATTCCGATTTTACATAAACCGGTTTTGTAAAACAGATTGTATAAAGTTGAGTGCACATGGCCACACAAAGCACAATAATTAGACAGTGTGCGTCCATGTACTGAGGCTAGCGTCAATTTCTGGAGCATTGCACTGTGGGTAGCTATCCCATAGTTCCCACAGTCTCCCCACCCATTGGAATTCTGGGTTGAGATCCCAATGCATGATGGGGCAAAACAGTGTCGCGGGTGATTCTGGGTAAATGTCGTCACTCATTCCTTCCTCCGTGAAAGCAACGGCAGACAATCATTTTGTGCCCTTTTTCCCTGGATTGTCCTGGCAGACGCCATAGCATGGCAACCATAGAGCCCGTTTTGCCTTTTGTCACTGTCACTGTATGTGTACTGGATGCTGCTGACAGAGGTGGTACTGCAGTGCTACACAGCAGCATTCATTTGCCTTTGCAAGGTAGCAGAGACGGTTACCAGTCGTTTTGTACCGTCTGCTGCTGTCATGGGTGCTCCTGGCTGGCCTTCGCTGAGGTCAGCCAGGGGCGCAAAGACAAAAATGGGAATGACTCCCCAGGTCATTCCTTCCTTTATGTTTTATCTAAAAATAGAGTCAGTCCTGCCTAGAATATGGGGCAAGTGTACTAGAGAACCAGTGTATCAGAGAACCAGAGAGCACAGTCGCTCCGTGTCAGATCCTGCAGAAATGATGAGCTGCATGCCATTCACGGGGGGTGCCCCTGCAACAACTCCACCCGTTGCTTCCCTCCTCCCCCAACCTTCCTGGGCTACCGTGGCAGTGTCCCCCCATTTGTGTGATGAAGTAACAAAGAATGCAGGAATAAGAAACACTGAGTTTTAGTGAGATAAAATGAGGGGAAAGCCATCCTCCCGCTGCTATGATAGTCCAGGCAGTACAGAATCTTTTCTTTAGACATGAAAGGGGGGAGCTGATGGAACTCAGCCCCCAGTTGCTATGATGAGGACGATTACCAGCCGTTCTGTACCATCTGCCAGGAATAACCGGGAGTCATTCCTATTTTTACCCAGGCGCCCCAGCCAACCTCACCTGAGAACAGCCAGGAGCACTCACAGGTTGATGACGAGGACAGCTATCAGTCCTTTTGTACTGTACCATCTGCCACCGGGGAGGGGAGGGGAGAGGATGCTGCTGTTCAGTGCTGCAGCACCGCATCTACCAGCAGCATGCTGTAGACATATGGTGACATTGAAAAAAATCAAGAAATAATTTTTTCCCCTTTTCTTTCACGGGGGGCGGGGGGGAGGTGGTGGTAAATTGATGAGATATACCCTGAACTACCCCGGACAATGTGTTTGACCCTACAGGCACTGAGAGCTCAGCCAAGAATGCAAATACTTTTCAGAGACTGCGAGGACTGTGGGATAGCTGGAATCCTCAGTCCCCACTCCCTCCCTCCATGAGCGTCCATTTGATTCTTTGGCATTCCATTACACTTGTCATACAGCACTGTGCTGTGGACTCTGTATCATAGCCTGGAGATTTTTTTCAAATGCTTTGGCATTTAGTCTTCTTTAACGGAGCTCAGATAGAACAGATTTGTTTCCCCATACAGCGATCAGATCCAATATCTCCTGTACGGTCCATGCTGAAGCTCTTTTTGGATTTGGGACTGCATTGCCACCCGTGCTGATCAGAGCTCCACGCTGGGCAAACAGGAAATGCAATTCAAAAGTTCGCGGGGCTTTTCCTGTCTACCTGGCCAGTGCATCCGAGTTCAGATTGCTTTCCAGAGCGGTCACAATGGTGCACTGTGGGATACCGCCTGGAGGCCAATACCGTCGATTTGCGGCCACACTAACCCTAATCCGACATGGCAATACCGATTTCAGTGCTACTCCTCTCGTTCGGAGGAGTACAGAAACCAGTTCAAAGAGCCCTTTATATCGATATTAAGGGCTCGTTGTGTGGACGGGTGCAGGGTTAAATCGGTTTAACGCTGCTAAATTCGGTTTAAACGCGTAGTGTAGATCAGGCCTCTGGCTGCCATTGAGATGTGGTAGGCTTTGGAATAGTCTCTGCAGGGAAGTGGTAGCATCTCTCTTACTTACCATCATGTGAGTCTTTACAAACTGGATAGTACAAAACACTTGAAAATGTACTGTAAGGAATAATCCTGCATTGACAGGGATGCAGTGCATGAGATAATAGACATTTTCCTTTTCTAACTTCTATGATTAGAAAGATGAAGATGACACAGAGCTGACACAAGCACAATCTGGTGCTTACCTGATATTTCATGTTTACAGTGCTTTAGAATTCCTCTTAATTGCTCCCCAGAGTCAATCTTTGTTCATTTAATCTCCACCTTGTCTTTTGAGCACCAGACTGCACAAGATAATGGCACTGAATAAACTGCACATTAGGTTCTGTAACATATTCTTTTGTCAGTAATGCCACTGGTGTGCCTAATCCATAACTGGGCAATTTGCTAATTGTGTTATCTTCAGGATTTATATTAGTCTTTCCTTTTCTGCAGCATAGGGAGTATAAAAAGCAAAGAATTAGACTAGCAGGTACACTAGGCAACTTGGATGCAGAAAGTGTTTTTTTTGTTACAGTGGAAGGTAGAACTCAATATAGGTGGCAGAGCTAATGGTACCTGAGCCTCACCCCACTCTCTCCTTTGCCTCCTTTTCCTACAGGTTGCCCAGATTTTTAAAATGAGAAAGTGAGGCAATGGGGTTTGGTGGAAATGGAGAAGATTCACAGGGAAGTTTATCCCCTTTCAGGATAAAAAACAGGGCAGGTTACAGTAAAGGGAGTAGTAGAGAGAAATATGATCTCTCTCTGCATCTGTTTGATCATTTTTTCCCCCAGTCATGGCCTCTTGTCTCTCTCTCCACCCCCCACCCCCATCTAGCTTTTTGCCTCCTATCTCTCTTGCGTTCCCTTGTATACACACTCAGATGTGTTTATTTTCCCACCCCACTCGTTCACCCATACTCACACCGTCACTCATTAATGCTTCCCATTTGCCCGGTTTATCACACTCCGTTCAGCCACAATGAACTTTGTCAACCTGGCCTGTTATCCTCCTGGCTCAAAACCACCCACACTATAGGTCCTAAGCTCCCTCCCTCCAACCCAACCCTTTTGCATTCAGCAATCATCTCCCACCAGCACCTCTCAGGCTCAAACCTCAGTGCCATCTTAGCTCAAAAACTTCCCTTATCCAGACTAAGAACTGGGGTAGCTCAGATGTCCAACTCTAAACCCTTCCCCAGATTCTTAACTTTCCACCTCCAACCCTATTTCTCTTATCTGAGGCTGAGAACCCTTCCCTCTGCTCCCTGACTCCTATTTCCCATAGCTCAAACTCCACCGTTCAGACCTCTCTCTCCCTCGCCACCCAGTTCCCTCTGCCCATGGAGAACTTACACACACCGTCTTGCTGGATCCGGAGAAGCAGGGACAGAGGCATGAGGAAGGAATTGTAACCGTGATGGGTAGAGAGTCCCATACCTTGCCTCTGTGGGACTAAACTTAACAATTTTGTGGTGTGACTGCTCCCTCTGCTGCTTTGTGGTTCTGGAGCATCTTTAGGAGGTCTTTCTCTACTAGGGCTACTCCAGTCTAGCAAATTGCAATACTTCAGTCAGACTCTAGACCAGGGGTTGGCAACCTTTCAGCAGTGCCGAGTCTTCATGTATACACTCTAATTTAAGGCTTCGCATGCCGGTAATACATTTTAACGTTTTTTAGAAGGTCTCTCTGTAAGTCTATAATATATAACCAAACTACTGTTATATGTAAAGTAAACAAGGTTTTCAAAATGTTTCAGAAGCTTTATTTAAAATTAAATTAAAATGCAGATCTTATCAGTTTAGTGTGATCCTTGGCCTTGCTTTTCCTTGCTGAGTTTTCCAATATCTGGCACATATTTGGATACTTTAAGCTGCACACAGGCTTCTGAGTGATCAGTTGTTAAGCAGATGGAACCCCAGATCAGCAGCCGAGGTGAGTGTAGCTGGCAGCTGGTAGGGCTGAGCAGCGCCGAACGCCTGGACCCTGTCTGACAGGGGGCTTGCGCTGGAACTCCAACCGGAAGCAAGATGAGTGGGGCTGCAACGGGGGACTCCAGCTGGCGAGGGGCCAGCAGCCAGAACCCGAGAGCAGCGACTGAGCAGCTCAGCGCAACGCTGCCACTCTAGGGTTTCCGCTGGAAGCTCCTGCCAGCCGGGGTCTCAGCCTGCTGCCAGCCTGGGGTTCCTTCACCCAGGCCGGCAGCGGGTGCTGAGTGGGACCAGGGGGAATCCCAGCTGGCAAGGAGTCAGCAGCGGGAACCCCAGAGCAGCGGCGGGCTAAGCGACTTAGCCCATCCCAGCTCCGGGGTTTCGGCCGCCGGCTCCTGCCAGCCAGGGTCTCAGCCCGCTGCCAGCCTGGGGTTCCTTCACCCAGGCCAGCAGTGGGCGCTGAGTGGGACAGGTAGCAGGACCCCGGCTGGCAAGGGGCCAGCAGCGGGAACCCCAGAGTGGCAGCGGGCTGAGTGGCTCAACCCACGCCACGTGCCATCAAAAATCAGCTTGTGTGCCACCTTTGGCATACGTGCCATAGGTTGCCGACCCCTGCTTTAGACACTGTCATTCACAGCATAGATACTATGCAGCATCTATGGCATAGCTGAGAACTGATACCTTTCTGGTAGAGTGTAATTTCATCAGTCCCTAATACCCATCAGCTACCTTGTTGTACTTGTAGATAAACTTTTGTTTGAGCAGGAATTTTGGGGTAAATGTGAACACTGCAGCTCAACTTATTTCTAATGTTTGTACATTAGTTAGTTTTAAACCAAAGTTTCTTTTTTTCTGTAGTTGGTAGCACTTTCTTTTTAAAAAAATGCTTTTGTTGTACACAAGTTTGCAATACAGATGGCAATAAATAATAAAATGCACTATTCTAATGTACTATAACAATAATGAGCCACAAATCACGTTTTCATCATGTAAGCTAAAGGCAAACAAATTTTTTGAAAGGAGAAAGTATAATTCCATGTAAATAATTGAAATGTTTTTAAAAAAAGATCTTTACTTCTGTATCAAATAGGTCAATTAAGTCTGCATCAAATTAGTATATGCTGACAATGGTAATCATTAAAAGATCCACTTTCAGGATTGGTTTGTGCATGAGGTATTGGAATAGAACTCAGGAAATCTGAGTGCAATCCTCTGCCAAAGATTTCCTGTGTGACCTTAGGTAGATCACGTAACGTCTGATTTTTTCATATGCACAGAGCACTCATAACACACATTGAGGTACAATTCAGACCTTTAATCCCTCCGTGTCTCAGTTCTCATCTGTAAAAATGGTGAGAATAGTATAAATTCACACTTACTTGGTACGTGCTGACATACAACAGCGATGGCCGCTGTATTGATACCTAGATAGGTGATTTATATTATGTTTCTTTCTATCTTCGCCCATGGTGGTCTCAAAATGTTTAAAGTGCAACAACAACAACAAAAAGTTTATAAGAATAGTGACACCTCAAGTTTTATTTTTATTTGAAGAATATTGAACTTTGCCCATCCATTTACCCCTCAGTTTCATGTGCTCGTTTTGTTATAGATTTGTTTCTTGTAAACCAAGTCAGGCATAAATTTATTTAAATATGAAAGTACAATCATTTTCTTAACCAGGCTGCACATCCTAGTGACATTTAACGAAACACATTTATAATTTATACACTTGTAGCTATAATGTGAATTGTCATCTAATACCATGAAATCTGAATAGAATTTCAAATCCTATAAAATGCCTATTATTAGAAAATGTTTCCAACCCTGAATAAGGAATAACAAATCTGGCATCTATAAAATCAACATCAGGAAAAGATTCTTAAAGAATAAAGCCTCCTTCTTAAGCAGAGAAAGTGAAGGGAGAAAAAAAACTGTAAAATACAAAAGAAAAGCTAATCTGAATGCCTTGCATGTAATTCATTGTGAGATGAATGGTATAATTACCCCCATTTTACAGGTGGAGAATGAAGGCACAGAGAATTAAATATCCACTAATTTTAGATGCCCATTTTGAGATGCCTAGGACCTGATAGTACTTAACATTATTTAGTACTTTATATATCCAGTCACAGCTTCTGTTGACTTCAGTTGCAGTAATGAATGCTCAGCACTTCTGCAAATTGAGCCCCAGTGTCTCAAGTTGGGCACCCATAAAATGAGGAGTACACGATTAGTGACCATCTGTGAAAAGTTTGGTTGAAGTGACTTTCCTAGTATCACATAAGAACTCTGCAGCAGAGGCACGGATAAAATCTAGTTCTCCAGAGTAGCATTCATCTGCCTTAGCCATGAGACCATCCTTCCTTTTCCTGAAATCCCCTCCCTCATTCACTGCACACCTTCCAACTTTTGCAATGAGTCCTACAGACAAGACTCTCCATCAATACACATCCCTGATTCATCCACAGAGCAGATCTGTCCTGTGCACTGTATGAACCAGGAGTCCTGTGGAAAAAAATATGTGATAATATAATTAAAGACTGTATCTTAATGCATCTGCGCAAGGGGACTGCGTTAGGTTACATGGACAACCTTAATTGTGACATTTCATAGCTTTTGACTGCTTGACTTTGCAACCTTAATAATGTTCTTTACATAGTTTTGTTTTGTTGTGTGTGCATGTATGGGTATAATATAGTATTTTATTTTCACATAAAATGCTGTTTAAGGCATGGGCCAGATTTTGTCACCCTTCCTCACATTGTTGCCTAGCATGTTACTCAGTGAGGCTCCAATTCAATAAAGCACTTAAGTGCAGACTTAATTCCCATTAAAGCATGTGTTTCGCTGATTTGGGGTCCCAAGTACTCCCATCGATGGCAATGGGGCTATTTGTGAAATAAGGTACTACTCAAGGGTGGGAGAGTCCAGCCCACTGTGAATATTTTAAAGAGAACAACTGCAGTAACAACAATACAATAGAAATAGCTCTCAAATAGTCTTTTTATTTAAAAAAAAATGAAACTACACAAGTTAGCTTCACATTAACCTTACGCACTGGCAAAATCGAATTCAATTAGTTCAAAATATATTTTGCTCATACATGAGCCCACTTGCTTTTCTGTTTTATGTTCAAACCAGTTCCCCCTTTTTGGGGAATAATGGAAAGAAAAAAAGAGCAAAACAAGCACTGACATACCAATTTAGGCCTCAATCCTGCATTTTGCTACTTTTGGGCAGTCTGCTGAACCCTCACATAGAACCCTAGTGGGCTTCTCTTTGCGGCACTAATCTCAGTTCACATTTCTAACAGGAAGTCCACAGGAATTCTTGTTTGGAGAATTACTGCTCCCAGCCCAACCTCCAAAGTTTTATAGTAGCCTAGCCTCATATATCTCCAGCAGAAGGGCATCCACATGAGATGGGGAGAGCATGTGAAAGAGGCAGTGTTTTGCCTCTTTTCCCACCCTTGGTTTCACCATATCTGCTCCCATTCCTCTCACAGAAACATAGAAGAGACTATGGTGAAATCCTTTCCCTGCTGTTACCGAAATATTGGGTCTGCCTAGCTGAGAGCCAATTAACAGCCTGACAGGGATAAGGAAAAATGCTTTATTTTGCAGAAATAGGAGAGCCTGTACCTTGGTACAAAAGACTTTGTCTTACACAAATTTTATAAACCTTTTAAACACATTCAGACAAAGACCCTTGCGTGTTAATACTTGATTGGTAAGTGTAAAGTTTTATGTTTTCCTTATCTAAGTAGAACTAACTGGTTAGGAGCAGGATCTTCTTGCCTTGAGGCAGAGGAAAAGAGATAGTGAAAAAATGCAAGCTACTGTGTCCATGAGCAGTACTTACTTCCCCCCCCACCTACTGGCCGCTTGTAATCTATTAAGGGGGGTCAGCCAGCTTTTACAATCCCCCCTTCGGGCCTGGCAAGCCCAGATTGCCAGGCCCGTAGCGTAATTTACGATTAAGCTGAAGAGACAGGTACTGAGTTGTTTTACGGACAGCAGAACCTTTGATTACAGCATTATATAGACATTTTGCATATTGTATTACTATCCAAACAATACATAGGAAAAACGAACAGAAAAGAATCCATTTAACAATTGTACGGAAAAGGCCTGTAAACCATGACCCAAGGTCTGGGAGAAGGTTTTTTAAATTAAAGGTACGATTAAGAGATACAGCATGAAAAACAACAGCCACATTTTTAATAGCCCGTAAATCTTGTTCAATTAAGCCAGAGTGATTAACATAAAAGCAGCATTTTTTCCTAATGCGAGCACAAGCCCCCCCTATTTCAGCATTTATTGCATTTAGCACACGTCTATTTTGCATAGCTACTTTTGCTACCTTATTAATCTTTTGTTGCAACTTTTGGAAAGCGTCTATTGATGCATTAGCTGCTTTTTTAAGCTTTGCAGAAATATTTACAATTGCTTTTTTTAGTTTAGCTACCCTCAACCCAGGAATGAACGCACGGACAAAGGAATGAAATCCTGTCTGCCTAGCAACTAAGGGATTCTCGGCGCGCTTGAGTTTAGTCCTTATGGAGGGGGTAAAAAGCTTGTGAGAATAGCTCCCCAGGTTGAGGATTTGACTAGAATCTAACGTGGTGTTAATTTGAACATCAGGCAATACCCGGGCCACACCACACCGACCCCGCCAGCCGGGAGAGAGAGCTTTATAAGCACTACGACCACAGATAAAATACAAGCCAGGGGTTTTAAAATAAAGGGTAAGGGTATTACCCACAACTCGGTGGTGGCGGGTCACTAATACATTCCACTGCTGGGGGGTACCCACCACACAGTCTTGACACCTCCAATGGGAGATATTTATGTGTCCCAGGGCATGGGTAGCATTTAGGACGCCCCCACAATATGTAACAGCAAACAAAGTAGCTGTAAAACTTGCAAGCGATCCCAAGGGCTGTTGGCATCCTGACATTTTTTGAAGGGATGGGTGAGGCAACACAATGCCAGAATAAACATCCATATAAAAGGTATGAGTACTATTTACAGGGCCCAGCGGGAAAAATGAGGGGATCCATTTCCCTTGATAAGGAATGCCTGTTGTCCTTACAGTAAAGGCCCTATCTAGGAGGCAAGGGAGTTTTTGGGCATTTTTAGAAATATTCACAGGGGGAAATGTCCCAGTTTTAATATCAAACTGAAGGGTTTGGTCACAGGCCTCAAGAGGGAGGTAGCCTACCTCTTTTTCAATCCCTTTAGTATTTTCCAAACAAAGGGGCAGGTTATACCCAATCCCAAGGATGTCAAAAAGAGGGACCCCCTTAGCTGCCCAGTAATAATGCCAAACTTCAGACACCTTCCCGTATTTATCATACTGGTATTCCCCTACGCATGCCCATTCAGTTTTTCGTACTACCTGCAAGGAGAGTACTTCGGAGAGATTCACAGGAACAGCCCACAACCCTATTCCTTCTTCAGAACGAGTTTGATGGCACAGCCAGCAATCAGACAGGTGTCCCAATGTGGCCAGTCGCTGTAAGGACTCAACTGCTGGGTGGGGATTGGCATGGACAAAGGGCAAACTGAAAGCACGTAACCATTGTACCACCACCCAGAAAGTCATAGTCAGAAAAGTCTCAGGACTTATTCCGTCGGAACAGGAGCTTTAGTCCCTCGAGAGGCTCAGCCTTCCAGGTATCATCTGCTTCTGGCTCCTCCGGGTCGTGGTGGGAAGAGCAGGCGGGGCTCCCTCGAGGTCCAGAGTTGTCTGCTTCTGGCCCCGGCCCAGGGGCTAGCTTGACTCGGGTGTGATGAATCCAAGTGTTTCTCTCCTGCACCCGAACTGCAGTGTGAGAAGTAAGGAGGACCTGGAAAGGGCCCACCCACCGGGGTTGGAGAGGCTCATGTTTCCACTCTTTCACATAGACCCAGTCTTCTGGAGTGATCCGATGGGCAGGGACATCAGCGGGTAGGGACTGAAATTGAGCTGCATACCTGTGGAGAGAGGTGAGAGTAGTTTGGAGGGAAACAATATATCTAGTTAGTTCTTCGTCACCCTAGGTGGCTAAATCAGTCACAGGTCCTGGATCAGCAAATCCGGTGTATGGCCTGCCAAATAGAAGTTTAAAGGGTGTTAAAAGGAGATTCAGTACGAATGAGCACTCCCAACCGTAGGAATGTGTTGATAAGATCTCGGAGGCCCAGCAGAGCTTCTTGGGGGATGGGGTACTGCCGGATTCGAGGAATGTTAATGTCTCGCTTCAGGGTTATTTGTACAGGCTCCGTCTGGAGGGTTCCAAGGTCTGTTTTTGAAGTGCCCCACAGGGAGGCGTGTACCTCTTGTCTGAGTCGTTCAGGCAGAATCGGGTCCTCGGCAGCCTGGGTTAATGTGGCACATAGCTGGGGGAGCTGATCCTGAGGCAATGGAAGAATGATTTTATCATCTGTAAAGAAAATCTGAGCACGTAATTTACACAGCTAGTCTCTGCCCAAAAGATTAACTGGGCTTTCAGGAGCCAGCAAAAATGCATGGGAGGCTGAGACACCAGAAATCTCCACAGCAGCCTTCTGCAATACAGGACACTTAAACGGCTTTCCGCCTATACCCATTACCGGAATGCTTTTATCTGTAAGATTTTCTTCTTGTGGCTTAGCGGTAACGGTGGAAAGGGCAGCCCCAGAATCCAGAAGACAAGAATAAACGGTTCCTCCCAAAGTTAAACGGACCTGGGGATCAGTGGAGGAACAAACATAAGTGGTAAAGTTATTCGAATAGGTAACATGTGAACCCCCGTGTCGCCGTCATTTTTTACTATTGACGGCGTCTGGTCTGTCCACAGCCATCTGGTATTTAGGTCGGGGCTGTAGTCGGGTGCGTCGGTTTGGGCACTCTCTTTTCCAGTGACCAAGTTGCTTACAGTAATGGCATATCTTATTAGCACGGCTTGGGCCCCCCCCCTTATCCACTTTCGGTTGCCACCTGGGGGGTCCCCGCCTCCCACCTTGTTTTTCACTTCCCACGTTTACAAGGGCTACTAGCATTTTTACTTGTTTGGTCTCTTGAACTTTATCTCTTGTGTGATACACCCTGGTGGCTACACTTACCAGTTTTTCCAGAGATTTTCCCTCAGCCCCCTCGAGCTGCTGCAACCGCTTCTTAATATCCGGAGCTGACTGTGAGATAAAAATAAGCCTGACCGTGGACTGTGTATCCGCAGCCTTGGGGTCTATGTTAGTAAAAGTACAAAATGATTTACAAAGTCTCTCATAAAAGTCGGAGGGGTGTTCTTCTTTCCCTTGCACAGTATTATGGACTTTTGACCAATCTAGCCTTCTTTCTCCTGTTTGTTTTATACCTGTCAAAATATGGGTTAGGAATTTCTTTAAGTTTGCCTGGTGGGCTGAATCATTCGGGTTCCATTGAGTAGGGTTAGTAAGAGCTATAATATCGCGTCCATCACCGGCAGCCTTCGCAGCCTCCCTGGGCCCCCTTAGGACCCGCTCCTTCTCCTCCGTGCGCAGTAGGCAATCTAAAAGTTGGCCCACGTCCTGCCAATCAGGATTATGAGATTGAAAAATGGCACGGAATCGCCTGTGAACGACGTTCGGGTCGTCTCTAAGGCGTGGCGTAGTGTTTTGCCAGTTCATAAGATCTGCAGTAGTAAAAGGGACATGGACATAACGGTCTATCACATTCCCATCCGTTGTAGGGACTGGGATGGTCCAAAGGGGTGCCTGAATATTAACTGCTTCTGCCCTATAGACAGCTCCCTGTCTCGTACGAGACGGACTAAAGACAGTGGTCAAAGAAGAAGTGTCCCCACCTACTGTTGCTCCACTAGTTAGCTCACTGGCTTGAACCATGGCTTCCTCAATTTTTATGAGTGGGACCTGTCCTGATACACCTGCTGTCCCAGGCTTTGTAGAGGAGGATACCGAATCTGCCACAGGCAATGGTACTACCGCCGAAGGTGGCCGCGGTCTGGCGCAATACATGGGGGAAATATCCTCCCAACAATCAGCTTTGTGAGGGGCAGAGGCTTTCGGGAATAGAGGGGCCTGAATGTGCGTCTTCTTTAAGCAACGATGAGCCTCATCGTCCCACAAAAACCAATAATCCATTTGACCTGGCGCTTGATCCTCCAATATCAGGCGCAAAGGGGTTAAATAAGTCGGAATATCAAAGGAGCCAAACTCGCGCCATGCAATTCCCAGGACTGGCCAATCCTTGGTGCAAAATTGTAAAAAGCGCTTCCTTGTCATCCCTTTTTGAACACCAGGTAGGGGCCATTTACTTAACATATAATCTAAAGGACTATCCTTAGAGGGTTTAGCCAGAGACCCATCCATCTGTCTGCTGGCACTCAAACAGAAAAGAGAATTACACAGAGAGCAGAAGGAATTACAGTCTAATCCAGGTTTTCCTACTTCTATTACACTGACCGCTACAGGGGACGGGACAGAAGGATCTCAATACAACCTCAGAGCTTCCTCGCACTCATGGCTTCCACTCCAAGGAATTACGAACGAGAAGTTCAGTTCCGCCCACACTCCTAATGCCCAAATGTATACAGAGCAGAAAAACAACAGTAACCGGTTAAACAGAACAGAACCAGAACCAGATAACCAGATAAGAGGTCTGCCTCTAACCAGAACCAGATAGTATTTCCTTATCCTATTAGGGCTCACCTTATCGGAGCACGAACCCCAGGAGCCGCAGAGAAGTGAGGAAGAGGGGTTAAGCACCCCAGTGGCGCCGCTCCTTGTTCGCCGCAGCTGTCTGGAGTCCAATGTCTGAGCTAGGAGAGTCCCGTCTGGAGTCGCCAGAAACTGTTACCGAAATATCGGGTCTGCCTAGCTGAGAGCCAATTAACAGCCTGACAGGGATAAGGAAAAATGCTTTATTTTGCAGAAAAAGGAGAGCCTGTACCTTGGTACAAAAGACTCTGTCTTACACAAATTTTACAAACCTTTTATACACATTCAGACAAAGACCTTTGCGTGTTAATACTTGATTGGTAAGTGTAAAGTCTTATGTTTTCCTTATCTAAGTAGAACTAACTGGTTAGGAGCAGGATCTTCTTGCCTTGAGGCAGAGGAAAAGAGATAGTGAAAAAATGCAAGCTACTGTGTCCATGAGCAGTACTTACTCCCCCCCACCCACCCACTGGCCGCTTGTAATCTATTAAGGGGGGGTCAGCCAGCTTTCACACCTGCCACACTCAGTGGGACTTTTGCCATTGACTTCAATGGGCAATATTTCACCCCTAATGTTACAAATACAAAAAAATGTTTTTTATGCTGTCTGAAAACAAATGATTGTCCACATGTCATGCATCATGGATGTAAAATGTATATGGTTCAAATTATCTAGCAGTGTGCATGTTTTCCAAAATGTTTTTCATGTAAAACATTTACATTTTGTACCTTTGTAATTATGTTTATTGGAAAACAGTGGTTTATTTTTCCTGGCAACAAGTACAATTAAAAGAGGGAATTTTGTCAATTTCCTGTAGCTACATAAAATTCATTTTCACTGCTTCATGTTTATTATTGAACACTGTTCATACGGAAACACCAACTAGTTCTTAGAATTAAAGACAGTGTACTTCATCAATTCCAAGAACACTTTTGTACCTATTATTTTAATTCCTTCAGTGGAAGACGTGTCACTAAATCCCCCAACTGCTTTGAAATTCTTAACCTATAGGTACAGTCTTCCAGATGTGGGCTTTTTCTATTTCCATACCATAGTAAGGGCTTTGTATAGAAGACAAATAAATAAATACATGGCATATGCTACGTAGGCCACTGAGCCGCTCTGTTCATTTTTATGGTGACATCTTGAATGTGCATTTAATTGTCACCTTTGTCCGGCTTGTCCTCGTCCATCCCTCCATGAACATAAGTTGATGCCGCACCATTCCGTTTTGTTGCAAGCATGTTCTTTCCATTTCTGGCCAAAGAGTTTTGTTATGAGATCAGCCCAGTGCATTTCAGTCTCCCCAGTGGTCGATTGTAGACTCTGGGGATCCAGTCACTGCTGTGTGTGGTCCACCTATTCTCTTGCCTGCGGACTACATGACCCGCCCATCTTTGCTTTGTGTCTTACATTGCTTGCACTACATTGGTCACCTTTGTACACCTTCTGATCTCCTCATTGGGTATATGATCACAGAGCGATATCTTGCATATTTGCCTTTTTTGCTCTCTGGGTGACAGCAAATTTTTCTTCCTCTGCTTTCGTCATTGACCAGCTTTCCACTCCATATATCATTGCTGGCAGAACAGTGGAGTTAAACAGTTTTTTCTTTTTCTTCATGGACAGTTCATCATCCGTTAGAGACATCTTTATTTTGTTGAAACTTGCCTACCCCGCCTTTCTCCTGCTACTGCATTCCCCTTCGAATGAATTGTCTCTGTTCAGCTGCTGACCCAGCAGATTGGTCCTGCTTTGAGCAGGGGGTTGGACTAGATGACCTCCTGAGATCCTTTCCAACCCTAATATTCTATGATTCTATACACCGCTACCTCGATATAACGCCGCTCGATATAACACGAATTCGGATACAAAGCGGTAAAGCAATGCTCCAGAGGGGGACGGGGCTGCACACTCTGGTCGATCAAAGCAAGTTTGGTATAATGCTGTTTCACCTATAACATGGTAAGATTTTTTTGGCTCCTGAGGACAGCGTTATATCGAGGTAGAGGTGTATTTGTGGACCTCCTCAATTAGTTTCCCATTTACAGTGATGAGTCTTGCTGCACAATGCTCATTCCGCATCCACTTTGTCTTCGACGTATTCACTTCCAACCTAGTATCATGCAAAAGTGTTGGCCGTTGCTGCAATTTGTTCTCCAATTCTGCTGTGCCCTTTGCCAATATTACACAGTTGTCAGCGAAGAGAAGATGCGTTAACTGTTCTCTGTCAATTCTGATTCCTTCTTCCCAGTTCAGTTTCTTGAACAGTAACTCCAGTACTGCTGTGAACAGCTTTGATGAGATTGTCGCCTTGTCTGACTCCTCTACGTATAGTAATAACGCAGGGGACATTGAATAATGTTATCTCTGTTGAACAAGTGCAGTGAATTTCTTCTAGCAGGTCAGTGTACCTCAGGTTGATTCCGATTTTGTTGAGTGCGTTGAGCACAGCGTTAATCTGCACCAAGTCTAATGCCTTTTTGTAGTTTACAAATGCAATACACAATGGTACTTAGCATTCCTTGCATTTTTCCATGAGCTGCTGAACTGAGTGGGATGTTATGATAGGATAGTTTAATTTGGGCAATTGATCTTGGATTATCACCAGATAGGTCTGCTCAATGGTCTGCGGGAAGATGTTGGATGGGATGGGAACTGAGTTACTGCAGAGAATTCCTTCTTGGGTGCTGGCTGGTGAGTCTTGCCCACATGCTCAGGGTTTAGCTGATCGCCATATTTGGGGTCGGGAGGGAATTTTCCTCCAGGGCGGATTGGCAGGGGCCCTGGAGGTTTTTCGCCTTCCCCTGTGTTGATTACTCTCGCCCCTCGCTTCACCGATATGGTCACAAGGTGCCCGTTATCTACCGGGTAATGAGCGTTGGGATAGGGTGGAGGTTCGATCACTGGATGCCCTTGGGAGGGGTGACAAGTGCCCCGAAGGTAGCAATGGGGATAACGCAAACAATCAGTCGTGGGGTTAAAAATTGAGGGTTTATTGAATGGGTTACAGGTGAGGATAAGGAACAACTCAATACTAGTTACAACTTGGGCTTACAATATAATACCAGAACAAATAATAAAAATACTGCAATTACAAACAGAAGCTGACCCTGGTACCTCTCTAGGTCCCAGTAGTTATTCAGGTCCTTCCAGGGGTTAGTAAGGGTGCTATTGGTGCTATTATTAAGCATAAATGCAATTACTCGTCTAAATAAAAGCAAAATGCAATAAGACAACTAAAGCTTGCCGTAAAACTCCGGCTTACAACACGATACAGACTCAGTTAGCTAGCAAAAATAGCAAAATTAGCACCTAGGTATACTCACACACACAAACCACGAAAGTTTCATCATCACCGGTAATCGGGTAGGCTCCTTAAAACACGCGGCCGAGGGAGACCTCGAGTTGATCAGGCTCGGTTACAAGGTCCAGCTTTTTTCGTTTTCTCCCTGTCCACTCTATACACACTGGGCAATTTATAAGGGTAATGACGTGTTCAATTTTTTGGCCAGGTTTCTCCTAATTAGGAGACTTGCAGGTGCCTCGTTACCACCCTCAACGGCGGGGGGGGGGGGTTTCCTGGAAATGGCTGACCACAAAATTTGCCTAGCCCCAACGGTAACTCTCGGAAATGTTTCTCGCTTGAAACTGTGTGCTCGTTTCCTGAACATGGAGGCCAGGGCAAAAAGCTGCTTAAAGCTGCAGCACTAACACAGGCACTAACACCCTGCAGCGTGGGGCATGGGTCGCTTGCTGGTGGATTCTCTGCAGCTTGAGGTCTTCAAACCAATTTTGAGGATTTCAATAACTCAGTCCTGGGTTAGGGGTTGTTCTAAAAGTGGATGGGTAGGGTTCTGTGGCCTGCCTTGTGCAGGTGGTCAGACTAGATGATCATATTGGTCCCTTCTGACCTATGAGTCTATGAGTCTATGAGTGGATGTGGTCAAATGTCAAATACCCAGAGTGGAAACCAGCTTGTTCTCTGCTTTCATACATTTCCGTATTCTTCTTAATCTGATTGAGTATGATGCGGGTGGTAGTTGCTCAATTCTTCTGGGTCTCCTTTCTTCATCAATAGTATTGTTTTTGATATCTTCCATGCATCTGGATTATGCTTGCTATTGATGTAGATGATGAACCGTTGCGCCAATACTTTGAAGACACTATCTTCCCCTGCTTTGAGATATTCTGGCCAAATTAAGTGTATTAAGCTAAAATGTAGATGGAACTTCAGTGTCATCATTTAAATGCAATGTACTGGAACATCATTTCTGATAATCATTTTTCTTATTTTATCTATTATTTTTTGAGCTTGTAAAAATTCAGTAGGTGCCTTCCAAAGTAAGTGAAAATATGGCCTGTGCCCTGAAGAACTTACAAACTAAACTGAATGTGGCACAACCTGACAGGGACATGAAAAAGACAGCAGTGTAGGACTGGAAGATGAAGGAGAAGTTGACAATAATTCCCAGATAACGTCGTTAAGGTGAAATGGAGGCATATATTAACTTTCAAGAATATTAAATTTTAAAAATTCTCAACATGAGAAATCCAGATAATGCAGTTAAGGTGGTTGTTCTAAAAAAAAAAACGCCCAAATTACTACTATGTCTGTGCCCTTTAGAAATGACACCCTCATTCTGAATAATTAATGGACAGCCTTAAATTCTACCATAAATAGGACAAAATAAATAAATGCACTTTTTAATTCTACAATTTCTTTGTAAAAATGACTAGTGGGTAGAGATGACCCATTCATGTCACATTTCCTAAACACCACAAAAAAACCTCACAGTCATCATTTGCAATCTGATATTGCACCTCAGTTTCTCTCTCTCTCTCTCTCTCTCACACACACACACACACACACACACACACACACAAATTATGTGCAGTGTAATTTATGAGAGCCATAACGTATCTTTATTAATCATGAACATTAACCAGCAAGCATGATGAGCATTAAGACTGCGTGTTAGTTGTTCAGGCAACTGTTAGAAATATGGTCTCTGAGCAGTGGATATGGAATGCAGCTGTGCTTGTGAAGGAGAACTGATGAATGGAGAGCAGATGTAATGTTGACTTTAACTGCTTATCTTATTGTTTTTTACCATTCACCTTAACTTAAAATTAATGATAAAATCAATTAGGAATATTTTCCAAGTGTGTGTGTGTATCTTATAAAATGTTGGCAAGATTTTCAAAGTCTTGCTTCCTGTTTTCAATTATCAATGGCATGTGCAAATTACTTAGCTCATTTAGATGTCCAAGTGCCTGATTACACACACAAATCAGGTACTTAGAAGTCTAAATGGCTTAAAATGCTCTGACAGAGTCTGTTTCAAAGCCCATTAAATCAGTGGAGAGACATCCACTAACTTCAATGGGAGTTGGATCAGGTTTCCAGTTAATGTCAGTGTGACAGGGTGGACTAGGTCCTAAGGCCCCCTCCCTGCTGGAGACCTCGTGACCCTGCCACACCCTGTCCCAGAAAAGGGCAATGGAGCAAGTGATCCATTGGTTGGTAGCAGACCAAAAGCAGGAGGTGACCGTGATGCAACAGCAGCAATTACTGAAGGGAGCAGCCAGTCAGGGCCTAGCAGGCTCAGATAAAATGAGCTTCAGGGCCAAAGTGAGATCAGTCAGCTGGCAGGGATGGGGGAGTGAGGAAAGAGCTTCTGGCTGGCTGCTGGGACTCAACTAAGATGGGCTACAGGGAGTGGTCCAGGGAAACTTAGAGCAGATGAGGGAATTAGAACTGTGCTGTTGCAGAAAAGGGGACTGCACTGGGACTGACTCAGCGGAGAGCTGTGGTCAGCGAACTGAGTCCAAGAGGGATGGCTGAGCAGGAAGGCTGGAGTCACTGAGGACTCGAGTAGAGATAAGGAGTCCCCAGGGAAAAAGCCCTCAGGGAGCTGCTCAGTTCCAGACTAGGAGCCTTGTAATCTAGCCAGACCAAGCGAGGGTACCATAATGGGCCCTGTTGGGCTGTTTTAGAAGACTGAGTACATTTTGGATTGTATACTCTGGAAGAGTTGGTTCTGTTTCAAATACACACTGTGTGTATGATTTGGCGAGAGGGCTGAGTCACTGAAAACTTGCCTGAGAAACCACCGACAGGGGTCACCATGAACTGAGAGGAGGCAGGCACATGCATTCAACCAGGGGACACTCTGAGAGGTGGGTGCTAACCCCAGTACAGTCAGTTTGAAAAGTGGGCACATAGAAACATTTATGACAGGTGCTAGCATCATCAGTATTTAGTTTAGCACATTTATGCCATATACAGCACTGTGCTTATATGGCATTTACTTAAGTAAAGAAATTGTCAAGTGTGAAAATTACCTGGGAGTGTGTGTGTGTTGTATATTTATTGTTTTTTCCCATACGTCTGCTATCTTAGCCACTCATTTTATTTCCACAATTATGAAATCTTTCTACAGAGAAGATGAGTGACTCTCCTAACAGTTGATTCATACTTCTTGATATTTTTTTAATGGTATGTTTCATGGTGTAACTTATAAACCATTTGGAGTTTCTGGCTTCTGCCCTTTTTCAGTTGTGATTATATAAATAGAAATATGACCTTCTGGTGTACATTACTGCAACCATTTTGTAAACTGTTATAGACACCTCCTTCTCCCATTCCTTTAGCCCTCCCCCAAAAATCAATTGAATGAGTTTCAAATAAAAATCACTCTTAATTTGTCAAGTAACTTGATTAAAATATTCAGACCTACATTATTAGTTTTATCATATAACTGTAACATACTTATTACTTTCTAAAATCTCATGAGATACCTTCATAATTCCAATGAGGATTATCCATTAAGAATTTTTATATTAAGTAAATACAGGACAACAGGATTTTCCTCTCAAAGGGTATTCCTTTGTTGTCTTAAAAATATGTTTGATGCAAATAATTTTTTAAATCAATCCTTTGAAGTTAACTTCAATAGATACACTTACCATAAAGACCAAAAGATATTTGGGTTATTAATTAGCGACTTTTACTTCATTATGATTTAGTACATATCAAAATCAATTCATAATTATAGATTTTCCTTTTTTGGAACACTAATACTTTTTCTATTAATCAAACTTTTAAAAACAATTTTGTGTGCTGATGGCAAACTTTTATGTTCCTTTTACATTATTTGCAGACAGGGCTCCAGCCAGGTTTTACCAGGCCTAGGGCAAGATACATAAAGAAGCAAGGTTCCTATGAAGCCCTATCCCATGACCCTGTGGCAACTTCTCATGTCACCCTTTGTGCCATGACCACCCAAGAGCTCTATTTAATATTCTTATATCGGACCAATCAAATGGTATCCGAGAACTTTGTTCTCCTTTGTTTCTGTCCCATTCTTCTACCCTGTATCTGCCATCACCAAGGGCTTTGCCGCATCTCACGGCTTGGGTTCTTGCATCATGTGACCAGATATTTGAAGTTAAAATCAGGACTCCTGTCATGCAGGAATGGACACATAGGAATATATTTTGTAATGGGTTGGGTGTGCAGAGAGAAGCAGGTAAGGGCTTTATTGGAGGTGAGAGAGAAAAAAAGGTTCCTTATTCCCTCTGCATCCTCATTCATCCACATCAGCACCCGAGAAACTCAAGCTCTGACTGTCACAGTAGAGGGCAATTGCACCTGTATTTCCTCCTCTAGGGTCCCTCCAAGGCAGTCACTCTA
This sequence comes from Gopherus flavomarginatus, assembly GCF_025201925.1. Lineage (NCBI taxonomy): Eukaryota > Metazoa > Chordata > Testudines > Testudinidae > Gopherus > Gopherus flavomarginatus. The sequence continues at coordinate 269,402,472 of NC_066617.1, forward strand.
GAGTCCTGGCTCCTCAGCTGTCATGTCTCTTGTGTGGAGACCCATTCCAGTCTCACTCCTGATAGGTGGTTTTCCAGGCTGCACAATTCTCTGCCTACACTGTGTTATTCTCTGCAAGCCAGACTGCCTAAATGGGCCAGCATTTGCTCTTTGCTTTCTCTGTAAGGCTGTAAACAGTGTAATTGCCAGTAGTCACTAGATAACACACAACTCTTTATAAGTCAGCACATTTATTCTTAAGGTGAAAGCATGATAGAAAAAACATCAAAAACAATGAAATTCCTACAAGCATGCTAAAAGTTTACCAGAGATCACCCATCAGTCTTACGGGACCTCAGTAGGCCAAAGTCCTTCCAATCCTTCCCAGGAAATAACTGCAGCAAGTCAAGTGCAAAACTAAAATGAGGCAAACCAAGGAAGAATTTGAAGAGCAACTAGCTAAGGACACAAAAACGAAAAGTTTTTTAACATACATGAGAAACAGGAAGCCTGCCAAACAGTCAGTATGGTATGTCCATGCCTTGAATAGTGTGATTCTGGTCGTCTCATCTCAAAAAAGATAGAATTGGAAAAGGTACAGAGAAGGGCAGCCAAAATGATTAGGGTTATGGAACAGCTTCCATACAAGTAGAGATTGAAAAGACTGGGACTGTTCATCTTAAAAAAGAGATGGCTAAGGGGAGATACAATAGAGGTCTATAAAACCATGAACAGTATGGTGAAAGTGAATTGGGCAATTGTATTTACCCCTTTTCATAACACAAGAGAAAGGGGTCATCCCATGAAATTAATGGGCAAGAGGTTTAAAACCCACAAAAGTACTTATTAACACAATGCATAGTCAACCTGTGGAACTTGTTACCATGGGATGTTTTGAGGCCAAAACGGTAACTGTTCAACAAAGAATTAGGTCAGTTCATGGAGGAAAGGCCCATCATAGGCTATTAGCCAAGATGATCAGGGACACAACCCCGTGATGCAGGCAGGGCTGCCTGGAGGGGGGCAATTTGCCCTGGGCCCTGCAGGGGCCCCCACGAGAGATTTCGGGGCCCCTGGAGTGGGGTCCTTCACTCACTCCGGGAGCCCCAGAAAACTCTCGCGGGGCCGGGGCCCCCAGAGCTTCTTCCACTCTGGGTCTTCAGCGGCTTGGGGTCCTTCCGCTCTGAGGCAGAAGGACCCCCGCTGCTGAATTACCGCCGAAGCGGGACCTGCCGCCGAAGTGCTTGGTCTTCAGCGGTAATTCGGCTGCAGAGGCCCCGCCGCGGGTCTTCGGCGGCACTTCGGCGGCAGGTCCCAGAGCGGAAGGACCCCCCTGCCGCCAAATTACCGCCGAATTGGGGGCTCCCCGCCGCCGATGACCCCGGGCTCCCTGAATCCTCTGGGCAGCCCTGGGTGCAGGACTCACTAAACCTCCAACTGCCAGAAATTGCGACTGAACAACAGAGAATGGATCACTCAAAATAGCCCTCTTCTGTTCATTCCCTCTGAAGCTTCTGGCATGGCGGACTGTCAGAGACAGGATACTGGGCTAAATGGGTCTGACCCAGTGTAGCCGTTCTTGCAGTCTTAAAGATCTGTCCAATGGTGGGATCAGAAAGAAAACCCACAGTCAGTTTAAACTCAGGCTATTTATCCAAAAGGCTTTTCTTTGTCTGCTGGTCTCTGGAGAATCCTCTCTGGAGGTGTTACAACGTGAGTGAATTTGTGTAATCACCCTCCACTAGTCTTAATTTCTGGAGGAGCTGTTGTTACCCTCCCCCATGGAATTACACACCCTGACCCACAAAGATACAGAAGCATAACAGTGTAAGATCTCCCAAAAATATTGCAGGAAATTGCCTTATTTGTCACAGTGACATTTAGCAAAAGGCAGAGAGAGAGCAAACAGTATTTACCACTCAGTTCCTCCTTTGGTTTTCTCATTCCCATCCTTCTTACTGTATTTTCTCCCAGCTGTCTGTAGTCCAGCTCTTTATTCATTTCTTTTTTAAATGTCCTTTGCTCCAAGTTCTAACTCTGCCTGAAGCTGAGTTGCTATTGTGGTGTAGGGGATATAGACCAGAGGAGAAGCCAGCTCAGCTGCAGCCACTCATTATGGAGGGAAAGTCAGAAGAGTGGAATGGCATCTCCCATCCAGCCCCCCCCCAGCACCAGTAGCAACTAAGGCCGTGTCTACTCAGCAGAGTTTTGTTACTAAAAGGCTGATTTTGGCGACAAAACAGTGGAGGTGTACACTTTGCAATGTCACTTTTGGGGACAAAACTCTTCAGTTTCAGCGACAAAATAAAACCACCTTGACGAGAGGCATAGAGATTTTTGCGGCAAAGTTAAAATGACAAAGTGTCAGTGTAGACGCTGCCTTTCATTATATCACCAGAACGGGCCTCCCAGATATCCCACAATGCCTGCAGTGACCATTCTGCTCACTGTTTTGAACTCAGTAGACCTGCAGGCACGTGCAAAGTTCACAGAAGTTCTGACAGCTGAGCATGCTGCTCTGTTCTGGGCAACAAAGAGCAAATCATTAACGTGAAATGTTCCTGCTCTCTCCCACACTACAAACATGAACTATGAACTCCCTCAGGACTGGTTGCTTCCGGTGGCTGTCTTACTTTACGAGGCAGCATGCTGACACACTTACTCTCCCACAACACACACTTTGTTTCTCTCACATACCCCCCCCACTCTCTCCACACTCTCCCAACACACACTCAGTCTCTGTCTCTCCCTCCCCCCACGCACACACACACCCACACGCTCCCTGTCACACACTCTCCCTCCCCACACTTTGGTTGCAAAGCATTTGGCAAACTAGTACGATGCCCATGGAACAATGGGATTGAGAAACCTGCATCATGTGATACTGTACCTGCCCCATGAGGCATTGCAAACCCTTCCCAAAGCAACCCACAGTGCACTGCTCTCCGGGTCTATGCACTCTGCCAACATGAGGAGCATAGTGTGGACATGCAAGAGCACTTTAATTAAAGGGCTTTAATTAAAACAGTATAACTTTTAGTGACAAATCTCTGCAGTGTAGACTAAAGGGAAAAGAAAAAAAATTGAGGCAACATGAAGATGCTCATCAGGGAGTCCTCACAGAGGAGAGGAGGAGGAGTAATGGAGTGAGAAGAGACTGGATTTCAGGTGAAATAATCACATCCTGAGGGGAAGGTATATGAGCCCCGGCAAATGCCAAGAAGATGCCAGAGCTAAGTGAGTGCTTGACTGGCCTTTACACACAATGCCAGCTCAGGAGAGGGAAAGGAACTTGGCTGTCACTAGGCAAAAGCAAGGGGAGGCAGGGAGAGAAGGAAGGCATCAGGGGACCTCACCAGTTGAAAAGGAGTACAGTCTGTGCTCTGTAGAAGGGCAAAGAGTGGGACCAAGTTTTGACTGAGTTAAGGTAAAGCTATCTTGACTCTTCATAAAGGCTAAGACAAACTGGGGTTGCCACTTGTGTAGGGAAAGCCCCTGGTGGGCTGGGCTGGTGTGTTTACCTGCCCTTTCCACAGGCCCAGCCAATCGCGGCTCCCACTGGCCGCAGTTCGCGCTACAGGCCAATGAGGGCTGCTGGAAGCGGTGGCCAGTAAGTCCCCTGGCCCACGCCACTTCCAGCAGCCCCCATTGGCCTGCAGCACTGAACCACAGCCAGTGGGAGCCACGATCGGCCAGACCTGCGGATGGGGAAGGTTAACAAACCGGCCCGACCCACCAGGGGCTTTCCCTACACAAGCGGCAACCCCAGTTTGAGAAACACTGGGCTAAGCCTTTTCTAATGTTTCTGGTTTATTAGCCATCACATCTTGGCCTTAGGATGTAGGATGACATATAAACATAAATGCCAAGATAAATAATTGTTAACAGCAGCGGGGTTGTGTGCTGATGCAGCAACTCCACAGCACACAAAAGTATGCTGAAGCCTTTATGTGTGGCTTTATGTGTAGACATAGGCCTCATAGGCTCAGTGCACAGTCCCAGAACTGTGCTTATGTGATGTGGAGGTTCATTTCTTTTCATTTGCAAAGCAGCTGTTTTGAGAGAAAATAGATGGTGAGCCTGAATCCAAAGAATCTTCATTAAGTCAAATTATTCATCAGATCTTTTTTTTTTTTGTAATGGAGCATTTGATTTATTTCATAAGTAATCTCTGCTTTTATATGTAAATCTTGCTCAGTTTTGGAAAACGATGTAGTAATTAAACTATGCAAGAAATTGCTTGGAAATCCTGTTCTAATTTCTTTCTGATCACTGCACTTAATGAAAAAGTGGAGAGTCCAATAAAATGTTAGATCTCTATCTTGCCAAGTATGCTATTTGTTTCTGTTCAGCTTTATCTGAGTATGCACCTTCTAAACAAAAAAAAATAGTTTCTTAAAATAAATGATTCTCCATAGGTTTCCTGTGTGTCTTACTTACAATCCATTTTTTTGTAGCTGACTAGCTCTTTCTGAAATGTTCTGAGTCCCTTTGTATGAAGCAGGTATGGACATGCTTTTAGTGATATCACTGTGTGCTTTTGTACATTGAAATCCCAGTTCCCTAATGTAAAATGTTTTCTCAGGAAGGCTGAATTTTTTTGCTCGTATGCAGTCACAGACATGGCTTTATGCAATGAAAATGTTGTGTGGACAGGCAAGTACAAACAATAGCATTCTGTACCACTGCACGTCATGGAACAGAGTTGCCTGGCAGCTCTCTGCATCAGAACATCTAGGGAAGGACTGGAGACATGTTAGTGCCATGGCAGGGTCATGCCCAGCACATTGTCAAACTGCAGAACTACTAGCTCCAAATTAAAATGTGGGTGGCGGCATGAGTGGGTAGAGTGGTATGCGGTGGGTCATGGCCACTCTTCCTCCTTTCCTGTGCCCCATATCCTAGAGTAGCAGTAGCCAGGCTGATCAAATGCCTAGGTCATCTGAAACTAAGGTTTCTACTTCTTAGGTCTGTGTTTAGAGGAAGAAAAGCCCATTTAAGCAGCCTGGGCTCAATATTCCTCCCAGATTGCCATAGCGAGAAGGGGAGCTCTCCATCACTGTTATGTCTTATGCTATCTTTCCTGTGACAGAAATCTAACATTTGCTGTTTGGCTTTTCTGTAATATACAGCTTGGACAACCCACCCTCCACAATAAATCTTCCCTAAATATTTCCACCCATCCATACCCCTCTACAACCAAAACCCCTGGGGGAAATAATTACTGCCTGTATGATGTACATTATACTGTCTGAGCAAAAACAAAATGATTCATACTGTAATCCAGAGTTTGGACACTATTGGTAGGATGATTCAATACAGGTCTATAAACACAACACACACTGCCAGTCCCAAACAGAAAATGGCATATGATGCTTCTGAATAGAGATGATAATATACTACATGTGTATTATATCACTTTGTGATTCTTGTTTGGCAGGTGTGTGTGTGCGTGGTGGGGGAATGACGGATTCCCTCTGGGGTGCTACTTGAAGCTGGGGTACCACTGAGCCCACCTGACCTGGGATCCCTTTACACTGTTCTGCCGTGACAGGCTCTTAAGTCCCCACCAGCGTAAGGACCCACTCAGCTGTAGTTTCACACAGATGCTGAGATCAGTTCTGTATGGGAAGGCTCAGCTAGGGAATTGCCCAATACTCAAGTGCACATCCCCCTCAGAGGATAAACCCAAAATTGTACTGTCTTGTGCTGCGCAGAGAACTGTACAGCATAAGCTCATGAAATTCACCCCCTCCCTCAAGGTGGAGAGAGATATGCAACAGCTTTTTGCCCCCCAGTTATGAATTCCACACCGAGTTTTAGACAAAACAAAAACAAGTTTATTACCTACAAAAGATAGATTTTAAGTGATTATAAGGGATAGCAAACAGATCAAAGCAGATTACCCAACACATAAAACAAAAACGCAACCTAGGCTTAAGATACTAAAGAAACTGGTTACAACTTGTAATTTCTCACTCTAAATGTTATTTTAGGCAAATTGCAGAGATTCTTGAAGGCCAGTTGCATTTGCCTGCAGCTTAAACCTTCAGATATTTCATTCACAGGATAGACAACCCTCCAGCCTGGGCTCAGTCCTTCTCCCCACATTCAGTCTTTGTTTCTTGTTTACAGCAGTCATCCTGGGCGGGGATTCTGTGAAGAACCAGCCACGATGATGTCACTCCCCTGCCTTAAATAGGTTTTACGTGTGGCAGGAATCCTGTGTCTTCCAGTGTTATTCCCACCCCCGGTCAGTGGAAAAGTACAAGTCTTACCATGGTGTCCAGTGTCAGGTGGCTCGATCACATGACGCTGCAGCCATAACTCAAAATCTGTTTCCAGTGTCCCCAGGAAGGCTTTCCTTCCGTGAAAGATTAACATCTTCTAACACCTATTGTTCTTCCTAACGGCCCTTTCCAGACAGCACTCTAGACTGATTGCATTCTGCCTCATGGGCATTCCCCAGGTGTAAACACATTTATAATAGATGCATAGACAATATTCCCAACTTCAAATACAAAAACGATACATGCATACAAATATAATAATCATATCAGTAAATCATAACCTTTCGAATGATATCTCACATGCCTTATCTTGCACAAAATACATCTTTGTTATGCCATAATCATATCATAAGCATACTTCTATGAGGAATTTGAGGCATGATGCCACAAGGGGTTGCCAAATAATCAGAGTATTCAACCAGGTGTAACACTGATCAAATACTACTGTACTTTATAAATAGCTCAATCACACAGGAGGTTATGTACAATGTAATTTACCCCATTCTTCCCAAAGATTTCAAGATATCACATCCATCTATAATATATAGATACAGCTGAGTTAAAAACTCTTCCATATAGGGCTGTTTTTTCTCTCTTTATTTTACAAGTTGCCAAAAACAAACAATAGCATAGTTTAATAGGAGAAAACTAAACAAAAAATGTTTCTCCCTCATGAAGTTGCCTCCAGAGATGCCCATTCTTGGAGTTTGTATGCCATTTGAACTGATAACAGAAGTTAACCCAAGGAGGGGACCGTGTGCTGCTGCACATGTGCAGCTTAGTGCTCCTTCTTCAGATTCTGCTATTTTCACATGTCAACTGACCTCTGAAGCACTGACCTGCCGCTTGTCTTTCCCACCCTTTTGTCTTCCATTTCTTTAAAATTCCTAACAGTTGAAGAAAATTGTCCCAACTCCCTATCTTGTAATAGTACTCCTAATTTTTTTTTTAATTTGAAAATAAATATTGCATTTTCCTCAGGCCTTATAATAATAATACATTCTTGCATAATACATTTAAGGTAACTGGGATTAAAAAGTGTGCTTCATGCACACATAAGTTGTCACTGTCAAAGACAATATATATTTTACCTTCCTCTCCCCATGTCTTCTTTCCCCCATGGGCTTGAAGGAACCAGAAGAAATGCTTCAAGGTCTTCTTCACAGCAGATGTCATTAGCTCTCCAGTCCACCAGACCATTGTAAGCAGTTTCAGCTCCCTCATCTCTGAAACTGTCATCAAAACACCTGCATTTGTCTCATGGGACTTAAATGCTTTCCTCATCTTAAGCACTGGGATTGAATTCCCTGCTGAAGATCCACTTCTTCTGTGATACGTATAAGAAACTAGCTTTCTTTGTTATCTACCTGTGAGGGAATTGCTTATTGGTGAGGCGGGAAGGGAGTAAGGACCTTGAAATTGCAGCTGGATTTGGTGTTTGGGAGGATGGTTTGAACTGTGGAGGATGGAAAGGGAGGGAAATTGAATGTATTTAATTAATAAAGGGCCCAATTCTGTCTTTCTTACCCAAGTTAAGTAATACCTTGCTCCTCAAGCAGTGCTATTAAATTTGAGGACTCCTTTAGGGATTTTGGGCTAAGGTACTGCTCAGCGTAAGTAAGAGTGGGAGAATAAGCCCCATTGCTTACATGTTTTAATTTACACCTTTTTATCTTGGGAGCTCTTTGGAGTAGAGATTGTTTCTTCTCCATGCTTGGAAAGTACCCTGCATATTTTGGTCATTACTACAATAGCATAAAAATAACACACACAAAGTAAATCTCTAATAAAGTATGATCTTCATGGTTTATTCACTTTGTATAAATAATTGACATTTCAATGGTATTGGATTTGAATGGGGATTTGAATCAGGGGAGTGTAGACATGCGGACTCACCCCTAGGGCGCCTCCTACTGGTGACATCTGGGAATTAGCTTATTCCAGCTCCGGAGCGCCCTCTGCAGGCTGGTGATCTGCTTGTCCTCTGGCTCCCATTTCCCTCCCTGGACCCCGGTGCCCCTTTAATTAGGGTGCTGCCCACTGGCAGTAACCCCTTTCTCTCAGGGTTTCCCCTCCCTGGGAAACCCCCACCCACTATCCCCACCTCACCTCAGTATAAGACTACTGCCAATCATCGTCTGCCCATGCCCTGGGGCCGACTGCAGTATCAGCCTACTCATCGCTGGCAAGGTTGGGTTTGTACCTGCTGCCTTGGACTACCCCTGGCTGTGCTCTGCAACCCCCAGCACCTATTGGCCTCATGCTAGGTCACAGCCTGGGGCTTTCCAGGCTGGAGCGCCCCAGCTCCGCTGCCTCTCCCCAGCACTACTCCACTCAGGTACTCTGTCTCTCGCTCCCTGCAGCCAGGCCCATCTCTCTCTACAGCCAGAGACAGACTGCCTGGGCCTCTGGCTCATAGCCTTTTATAGGGGCCAGCTAGGCCTCATTGAGGCATGGCCACAGCTGAGCCTACTTTCCCCCAATGAGCCCAGGCTTTTAAAGCTGCAGCCCTCTGCAGGGCTGCTTTTAAATCCCTCAGGGCAGGAGTGGGTAATCACCCCACTACAGGGAGATGGGCTGTTGAAACAGTTTCAGGAAGACATGCTGAGGCAAATTTTCAAAGATATAAAGGTCAGTTATCTATCCAGTTCCTGTTGAAAGTCAATGGAAGTCGTGTGTCAGACTCCTATTTATTTGTATCATGGAAAATCTACCTGTTCATGGGTAGAGGTGGTATGAAAGAAGGCATGAAGACATCTGTGGTAGAAATGGACAAAGAGAGCAGGAGGCTGTTTGCCGAGGATGGTGGGTGGGAGAAGGCTATCTGGAAAAGATACTTCTGTACTTGTGCCAAACATCTTTTTGGCAATGTTTTTTCTATGTATTGTGCGTATTTTGTTGGTTTCTGGGAACAAGATTTTCATGAGTTGTGCAGAGGATTCAGTATCAACAGTTAATCTGAGCTGCATCATTTACGAATAAATCTTTGCCACTTTCTTAGATCCATAAAGGCACAATCTTTTATTGTTTGATATACTGGGCGTCTATGGATTCTGATTTTTTAACAAGGGAAATTTTACTGTGAGATTAAAATATATGGAGACATTAAATTGTCATTTGAACAATATGAAAATACTTACAGTAGTTTTATAATTGCTACAGTAGAGAATTAAAAATACTTAAGGATCAAGTCTAGAAAAAAGCCTTACCTGTGGCTACTGCCATTCTGAGGGACTGTTTCTTCTTCATTAGCAGCTCATGACTTATCGGCATGATCTCCTAAGACTGCCTCTTCCCTTACATGAGGCCACTGAGCTTGTGAGCATGACTTCTGCCTGTGTTAATTGCATCCTAACACAGGGCTGTGCTCTTAATTAGCTGGCTGACATTCAGACAGAGAAAAAAATTAAAGAGATTTCTAAAAGAGTTTAGCAAGGGAAAGAGGGGTTTTATCAGTCTGAAGACTTTACTGTTCCCTCTCTATCCAAATACTAGTGGAGGAGAAAAGAAAATATTCCTTCATGCTACAGTTGTCAGACCGTTCCAGTGGGAGAACACAAGAGCAATCAAACTTTTTCAGCAAACCAGAGAGGGAACCCCACCTTAAAGAACTATTAAAAAGAACAGAAATCTTTAAAAGCTGGGTTGCTACCCTGTCTCAGCTATCTTTTGGATGAAATGCGGGGAGTTTCTTCACTGCCAGGGCTGGACTAATGACTGACTGGTAACTGTGGTGTGTGGGAGTAGGGAGATCATTTGTATGTTTATTCCTCCCCTGTTCTGCAAGCTGATCCCTAACTCAAGCTGTTCAATAGCTCTCTAACGGAAAGCTAAAAGATTTTTAGCTGTGTACAGTAGATTAATCTTTTTCTTCAATAAGTGCACACACTGTGCAATGTATGGGATTGCATGGCTTTGAAAGCTAAACATATTTTCATCTGGGAGAGTCAGCTTCCTTACATGAGATGGGGGCAGTGAGGGAGAATGGTTAAAGACTCTTGTGGTTAAAAAGCTGGCCTTGAATCCAGGAAACTTGGGTTTAATTCCTGTGTGAGTCACTTCCTGTGTGTCACTTGCTCACTTTGTGCCTCAGTTCCCATCTATAAAATGGGAATAATAGTCTCTCCCTATCTTACACGAGTGTGTAAGAATAAAATACTTATAGCTGGGAAGCATTTAGATAATACACTGATCAGGACCACGTAAGAACCTAAGTGAATAGATATCAGGAGAAGTGTGATTCGTTACAATATACAACGCACTTGGCCAAATTCATCCTCTGTGTAACTTTGATGAAGTCAGTGGAATTATAGCAGAAATTAATTTACCCTATTTTATTTTACTTTTTCTATAAGAATAATTTTATGTCATGTCCTTCTGTGGCATTGAATTGTCTTGCTTTGTTAAGGAAAAAAGTTAATCACAAATTCTTGTTATTCAAGTTTTACTTAGCATTATTTGATCAGTATGAAACCAGAGTTTTAAGGAAATTACTAGTGAGGTGATGACACACGAACAGTCTTAAAGGCTGTAGGGAAGGTAATAATCTTAATGCATTATTATTGTTATGAACAATTTATGTTGTATTTTTAGTGTTCTTTATGTTGCAGCTGCCACTCTCAGTTGCTAAGAACCAGATTGCAGTTGAAAGGCTACTTCCTCTGCATCTTTTTCAGAGAAATTGACATCTCTGTATTTGCAGATTTATAAACTGGTGAGAAGGATTCACATTAATCTGAAATACACCAAAGTCACTGTTTTTCTTTTTGTTTGTGGTTCTGATAACTTTATAGCAGGAGAAAAGTGGCTGTTGAGGTGGGGGAGCAATATCTATATACGCATACAGGATGCTGCTTTATTCTGTGCAGCTGGTCATTACAACGTGTTAAATTAGCAGGATGGAGCTAAATTGAACTAGGTACAGGCATGTGTTTTTATCCACGTAAGGATTTCCATTCATGTACAACCCTTCTGTGTGTGTTATGTGAAGTAGTACTTCTTTCTTTGTTTTAGATCTGCTGCATGTTTATTTCATCAGGTGACCCCTTGTTCTTGCGTTATGTGGATGGGTAAATACTTTCTTATCCACTTTCTCCACATAATTAATGATTCTTCTTCAAGTGCTTGCTCATGTTCATACCCTGCTAGGAGTGTTTACGCCACATGCACAGTTGTCAGAGACTTTTCCCTCAGTAGTATCTGTAGAACCGGCTCTAGTACCCTCTGGAGCTGCGCGCATATGCGCTGGTATAAGGCTTTACACCACTCACTCAAAAAGACAGACATTCGTCTGAAGGCCTTACTCATGGAGGCAGCCCTCAGACCAGTTTCAGAGCTAAGCCTCTCCAAATCGGGGTTGAGCTCTTAGGCTTCCGTGCGAAGCACTCCATTGGCACCATGCTCTTCCCAGCACTGTTCTCCATGCCCAGTGCTGAGGAAGAAGCATAAGAAGCATTTTCCGGTGCTGAAGAGGGCCAAGTGGGGAGTGGCCAGTGTAGTGAGACCACACCAGGCCACTCATCCTCCCCAGAGCCACTGTTGGCTCTACTGACTCTGCCTAGAACACCAAGTCGAGTCTGGGATCCTCTTCCAACACCTGGGACTGGGCGTGAGACCTCGCACCTGCAGGTGGCTTCAACTCCAGAGGCTTTCGAGACTGCAAAAGACCTGAAAAGGCAGGAGTTCATGGCCATCTTGGAGGAGGGCAAGAGCTTCGTCCAGGTGGTCCTGGATGCAGCTGACTCAGCACCCACGACTATGGCTTCAATGGTCACCATAAGCTGCTGTTCGTGGCTCCAATCATCGGGCCTCCCTCACAAAGTGTAGCAGTCCATACAGAATCTCCCTTTTGCAGGTACCTCCCTGTTCTCAGAACAGACAGACTCTGAGCTGCATGGCCTCAAAGTCTCGAGGGCCACACTTCACTTCTTTGGCCTTTACACACCTCCAGGCAGTATTTTAGGCCCTGACAGCTCCCAGGTTCCCAGCGCGTCCCAGGCAGGAGCCCTACAAAAGAAAACAGAAGGACTATAAGTGACACCAGCCCCTACCTTCTGCCTCTACCTTCCAGTCAGACTCACATAGATACCAGGGCAGGCCTTTTGAAGGTATGCCCGAGGATGGCATGCCAGTCTCGACTCCAGATCCATCCCCCCTTTTGTTTTTGGACTGCCTGTCACCCTTCAGCCCAGCATGGTCTTGTATAACAGTGTACTGTTGAGTGCTCCCCACTATAACTGTTGTTTACACCCTCCAGTTTTTGTCCACCCCTCCTCTCACCCTGTCCCTCTTTAGGGACCCTTTTCATGAGTTTCTTGTCCAAGAGGTGTAAACTCTCCTACGTGTGGGGGCCATAAAGGAGGTTCCTTGAAACTTAAGAGGAAAAGGGTTTTACTCCCGATATTTCCTAATCCTGAAGGCCACGGAGAGTCTACAGCCCATCCTGGAACTGCGTCACTTGAACAAAAGGAAACTGAAGAACCAAAAGGAAACCAAGAAACTGGACTGTCCTCCATCATCCCCTCCCTGGATCCATGAGATTGGAATGCTGCCCTCAGTTTAAAGGACGCTTATTTCCACATCTCCATCTTTCATGGACACAGGAGATTCCTCAGTTTATAGTGGGTCAACACTGCTACCAATTCACCATGCTTCTCTTTGGCCTGTCAGCACCCCACCACGACCACCACCACCCGGATCATCACAAAGTGTATGGCAATGGTAGCAGCCTTCTTCAGACGTCAAGGCATGCAATTCTACCCATACCTTGATAACTGGCTGATTAAAGGCTGCTTATAGGCTCAGGTCCATCACAGCATCGGTACAGAATGGGCCACCTTTCAGGCACCGGAACTGTTGATAACCAAGCACAAGTTAACTTTGGTCCTGGTTCAGAGAATAGAATTCATTGGGGCAGTGCTCAACTCGACCTAGACCAAAGTCTACTTACCAGAGGCCATATTTTGAGATATGTTGGATCTGATCTCCAAGGTCATGACCCACTGTGATATTATCTGATTAAAATATGACCATATAGATCACTATTGCAACCACTGTTATATATTTACAATAAAGCTTGTACAGAGGTTGTCAAGTAAGGTGTCTATGGACAGGGTATGATTTGCTGAATATGATTATGCTATTTGTATGCATGTATCATTTTTCTATTTGAAGCCATGAGTATTGACTGTATACCTGGATTTCAAATCTTTGCTCCCGGGATAATGGCCATAGGGTATTTAGCCTGCACATCTTGAAGGGACTATTCAAATTAAATGGCTTATCAAGGAGCTCTTAACTCACAAGGACCCTGGGAGATATCTATCTACAGATAATGGATTTTCCTGCTATGACTAAGCAGAATCAGGCATGTGACTTTCCATATGACTCCAAACTCCATCTTTTACTTGTAATTTTCCACTAGCTGTGCTGAGGGCTTTGTTGGAAACAATGGGTTTTCCTCCACATGGCAGAAACTATTAAAGGCCCTGGAAACACCTCCATTTTGCCTCTTTCCTGCTCAAACCTGTGGACTATGGGCTTATATTAATGGGAGCATTCTAACCAAGGAATTGAGGACCTTCCAATAATTTGGAAGCAACCAGAGACTTGACTTAAGCCAGCAGTTTATTCCATCACTGCAATTGTTGTATATATTTGATTCCTTTAACCAATTTTAACTCTCACCTTTCTTTCTTTTTATAAATAAACCTTTAGGTTTTAGATACTAAAGGATTGGCAACAACATGATTTTTTGGGTAAGATCTGAGTTTTATATTGACCTGGGTGTGTGGCTGGTCCTTTGGGATCAGAAGAACCTTTTATTTGATTAAATTGGTTTTAAAGAACCACTCATCTCAAAGTTTGGTGATACAAGGACTGTTATGCCTAAGGAAACTGCTTTTATGACTTCTTGTTAGCCAGTGTGATGAAAGAGAAGTTTACTTTTGTTGCTGGTTTGGTATATCTCATGGGAGAATAACCTCCAGTTTGCCCTATTTCTCAGAAGTTTGTCCTGAATTTGGTATTCTCAGTTGTGACCCATGGAGGCACAGTTACATCCACCAGCTATCAACCGCTCGGGATTGCCTCGAACTGTTGGGTCACATGGCAGCATGTACCTATGTGGCACAGTATGCAAGGCTATGCCTCAGACCCCTACAGATGTGACTATTATCAGTCTATGCCCCAAGCAGACACCACTTGAACTCGATACTCGTGATTCCACCACCAGTCCTTGCTTTGTTGACTTGGTGGAGAGACCCAGGTTTCCTAATGAAAGAGATACCCTTTGTTGCCCTACATCCATCTGTAACCTTACTTTTGAACATCTCAGATCTGAGGTGGGGAGCCCACCTTGACAGTCTCAGGAGTCAAGACAGTCTCTGGTCTCTGGAAGAACTCTCCCTGCATATAAACATCAGGGCAATGGCAATATGTTTGACTTGCCAAGTGGTCCTTCCCCAGATCTCAGGCAAGGTGGTACAGGTCTTGACAGAAAACAATGCATCAGTGTTTTACATAAACAAACAAGGTAGAGCTCCATCTTCAACCCTGTGCCAGGAGGCCCTCCAACTGTGGAACTTCTGCGTGAAACATTCCATTCACTTTGAGGCATTACGTATCCCCAGAGTTTAAAACACACTGGCCAATCACCTCAGCAGATCCTTTTCCTCTCACCAGAAGTGGTCTCTTCACCCAGAGGTCATCAGTGTTATCTTCCAGAAGTGGGGCCTCCCCAAGTGGACTGGTTGGCCCCCAGACAAAACAGGAAATGCCTCAGTTCTGTTCACTGTGCAAGCATAGTTGGGGCTCCCTCTCTGATGTCTTCCTGCTCTCATGGGCTGACCATCTTCTTCTGAACACCTTCCCACAATTCCCTTTGTTCACAAGGTCCTCCTAAAAATCAAGCAGGACAAAGCGAAGGTTATCCTGATAGTTCCAGTGTGGCCTGATCAGCATTGGTTTGCTATGCTTCTAGACCTCTCAGTGGCAGCTCCACTCATGCTCCCACCCTGCCCGAACTTGATTTCACAAGACCATGGCTGGCTGATTCACCCAAACCTCGCCTCCCTGCACCTGACGACATGGTTCCTGTGTGGCTGAACCCTGAAGAGCAGGCCTGCTTGGAGCAGGTTCATCAAGTCTTGCTAGGTAACAGAAAGCCTTCCACCAGGACTACGTGCTTGGCTAAGTGGAAACATTTCACTTGTTGAGCCTCTGAACGGAATCTCTCTCCATCTTGGTCTTCTCTGCAGTCTATCTTGGGCTATGCTGCACCTCAAACATCCAGGTCTGGCTCTCTCATCTATTAAGGTTCACTTGGCAGCCCTGTTAACCTTCTACCCTCCAGTGCAAGGCAGATCAGTATTCTCCCATGAGATGACGGTCAGTTTTCTCAAGGGCCTGGAAAGACTCTATCCTCAAGTTCATGATCCGATTCCCCCATGGGACTTACACCTGGTCCTGTCAAGACTCACGGGGCCGCCCTTCGAGTCATTATCATTTTTCCCCATACTGCTTCTCTCTTGGAAGGTCAACTTCCAGGTGGCAATCACGTTAGAATCATAGCATCAAAGAATAATACGGTTGGAAGACACTTCAGGAGGTCATTTAGTCCAACCCCCTGGTCAAAGAAGGACCAACGCCAACTAAATCATCCCAACCAGGGCTTTGTCAAGCCGAGACTTAAAACCTCTAAGGATGGAGATTCTGCTACCTCCCTAGGTAATCCATTCCAGTGCTTCACCACTCTCCTAATATCCAACCTATACCTCACTAACTGCAACTTGAGACCATTGCTTCTTGTTTTGTCATCTGCCACCAATGAGAACAGCCTAGCTCCATCCTCTTTGGAACCCCCCTTCAGGTAGTTGAAGGTTGCTATCAAATCCCCACCTCACTCTTCTCTTCTACAGACTAAATAACCTTGTTCCCTCAGCCTCTCCTCGTAAGTCATGTGCCCAAGTCCCCTAATAAGGGGTGGCTCCAGGCATCAGCACACCAAGTGCGTGCTTGGGGCGGCAAGCCACTGGGGGAACTCTGCCAGTCACTGCGAGGGCGGCAGGCAGGCTGCTTTCGGCAGCTTGCTTGCGGAGGGTCTGCTGGTCCCATGGCTTTGGGAGGTCCACTGAAGCCATGGGACCAGCGGACCCTCCGCAGGCAAGCCCCCGAAGGCAGCCTGCCTGCCATGCTTGGGGCGGCAAAATGCCTAGAGCCGCCCCTGCCCCTAATCATTTCCGTTGCCCTCCTCTGGACTCTCTCCAAATTGTCCATATCCCTTCTGTAGTCAGGGGACCAAAACTGGATGCAATACTCCAGTTGTGGCCTCACCAGTGCTGAATAGAGGGGAATAATCACTTCCCTCGATCTGCTGGCAATGCTCCTACTAATGCAGCCCAATATGCCTGTAGCCTTCTTGGCAACAAGGGCACACTGCTACTCATAACCTTAGTCCCAGATTTGGACCTTAGCGTCCAAAATCTGGGGGTTAGCATGAAAACCTCCAAGCTTAATTACCAGCTTGGACCTGGTACCTGCTGCCACCACCCAAAAAATTAGAGTGTTTTGGGGCACTCTGGTCCCTCTGAAAAACCTTCCCTGGGGACCCCAAGACCCAAATCCCTTGAGTCTCACAACCAAGGGAAATAATCCTTTTTCCCTTCCCCCCTCCAGGTGCTCCTGGAGAGATACACAGACACAAGCTCTGTGAAACTACACAGAGGGACTCCCCCTCTCCGTTCCCAATCCTGGAAACAAAAGTACTTTCCTATTTCCCCAGAGGGAATGCAAAATCAGGCTAGCGATCCAACACACAAATCTCCCCTTGATTTCTTCCTCCCACCAATTCCTGGTGAGTACAGACTCAATTTCCCTGAAGTAAAGAAAAACTCCAACAGGTCTTAAAAGAAAGCTTTATATAAAAAGAAAAGAAAAATAAGTACAAATGTTCTCTCTGTATTAAGATGATACAACACAGTGTCAATTGCTTAAAAGAATATTGAATAAACAGCCTTATTCCAAAAGAATACAAATCAAAGCACTCCAGCACTTATATTCATGCAAATACCAAAGAAAAGAAACCATAGAACTTACTATCTGATCTCTTTGTCCTTACACTTAGAACAGAAGACTAGAAGGTAGAAACTACTTCTCCAAAGCTCAGAGAAAGCAGGCAGGCAGAAAACAAAGACTCAGACACACAATTCCCTCCACCCAAAGTTGAAAAAATCCGGTTTCCTGATTGGTCCTCTGGTCAGGTGCTTCAGGTGAAAGAGACATTAACCCTTAGCTATCTGTTTATGACACGCCCCCCAAATTGCAGACAGTGGGGAAGCTCACTGGCGGCGATTTCCTTCTAGAACTTGAAAATAAACAGATTACTACAACACATACACCTTTACATATACTCCTAAGTATATAACTAACAGACTTCTACATTTTAAGAACACTTTTTAACTACTGAATTCTGGGAAACTCTCACGGGAGAGTGCATCAGCTACTTTGTTAGAAGCTCCTGTGATGTGTTGAATTTCAAAATCAAATCTTGGAGAGCTAAACTCCAACGAAGAAGTTTCTTGTTGTTCCCCTTGGCAGTATGAAGCCACTTTAGTGCAGCATGGTCAGTTTGTAGTTGGAACCGCCGTCCCCAAACATATGGGCGTAGCTTTTCCAGGGCGTACACAATGGCATAGCATTCCTTTTCACTGACTGACCAGTGACTTTCCCTCTCAGACAGTTTCTTGCTGAGAAACACGACAGGATGGAAGTTGTGATCTGTTGCTTCCTGCATGAGCACTGCTCCTATACCACGCTCAGATGCATCGGTGGTTACTAGGAATGGCTTGTCAAAATCCGGGGCCCTGAGCACAGGGTCAGACATGAGCATCGCCTTAAGCTGGGTAAAGGCCTTTTGACACTCATCAGTCCACTTAACGGCATTTGGCTGGGTCTTTTTGGTCAGGTCGGTCAGTGGGGCAGCGATTTGGCTGTAGTGTGGTACAAATCGCCTGTAGTATCCGTCCAAGCCTAAGAAGGATTGGACCTGCTTCTTGGACCGTGGGACAGGCCACTTTTGGATAGCATCCACCTTGGCCTGTAGGGGGTTTATGGTTCCTCGACCCACCTGGTGCCCCAGGTAAGTCACTCTGTTTGGCCTATTTGACACTTTTTGGCCTTAACAGTTAGTCCTGCCTGCCTGATGCGCTCAAAGACCTTTTCCAGGTGTAGTAGGTGTTCGGGCCAGGAGTCTGAAAAAATGGCCACATCATCGAGGTAGGCAACTGCAAATTCTCCCAGTCCAGCTAGTAGACCATCTACCAGCCTCTGGAAAGTGGCGGGTGCATTTCGAAGGCCGAAAGGAAGGACATTGAATTCATACACCCCCGCATGGGTGACAAATGCTGACCTCTCCTTGGCAGGTTCATCTAGTGGTACTTGCCAGTACCCCTTGGTTAAGTCTATTGTAGAGATGAACTGGGCACGTCCCAACTTCTCCAATAGCTCATCGGTGCGTGGCATTGGATAGTTGTCCGGACGAGTTACAGCATTTAGCTTACGGTAGTCCACGCAAAAGCGTATTTCCCCATCTGGTTTGGGTACCAGAACCACTGGAGATGCCCATGCACTGGTAGATGAGCGGATTATACCCATCTGTAGCATGTTTTGGATCTCCCGTTCTATAGCAGCTTGGGCATGAGGAGACACTCGGTAGGGTGGGGTTCTGATTGGGTGAGCATTACCTGTATCAATGGAGTGGTATGCCCGTTCAGTCCGTCCTGGGGTGGCTGAGAACAATGGGGCGAAGCTAGTGCACAGCTCCTTGATTTGTTGCCGCTGCAGACGTTCCAGGGTGGTTGAGAGGTTCACCTCTTCCACGCCACCGTCTTTTTTCCCGTCATAGTAGACACCGTCAGGCCACTCAGCATCCTCTCCCTGGACTGTAAACTGACAAACCTGTAAGTCTCTGGAATAGAAAGGCTTGAGAGAATTAACATGGTACACTTTAGGCTTTAGTGAGGAATTGGGAAATGCTATGAGGTAGTTTACAGCTCCCAGGCGCTCTTGGACCGTGAATGGCCCTTCCCATGATGCTTCCATCTTATGGGCCTGTTGCGCCTTCAAGACCATAACCTGGTCTCCTACCTTGAAGGAACGTTCTCTGGCATGTCTGTCATACCAGGCCTTTTGCTCTTCTTGAGCATCCTTTAGGTTTTCTCTAGCAAGGGCTAAAGAGTGTCGGAGGGTGCTTTGTAGGTTGCTTACAAAGTCCAGAATGTTAGTTCCTGGAGAAGGCGTAAACCCCTCCCATTGCTGTTTCACCAACTGTAATGGCCCCTTAACCTCGTGACCATACACAAGTTCAAATGGTGAAAACCCTAAACTGGGATGTGGTACAGCCCTGTAGGCAAACAGCAACTGCTGCAACACTAGGTCCCAATTATTGGAGAATTCGTTGATGAATTTTCGTATCATGGCCCCCAAAGTTCCATTGAACCTTTCCACCAGGCCATTGGTTTGATGGTGGTACGGGGTGGCAACCAAGTGATTCACCCCATGAGTTTCCCACAGTTTTTCCATGGTCCCTGCCAGGAAATTAGACCCTGAATCTGTAAGGATGTCAGAGGGCCAACCTACCCTGCCAAAGATGTCTGTTAGGGCCAGGCACACAGTGTTAGCCCTGGTGTTGCCTAGAGCGACTGCTTCTGGCCATCGGGTAGCAAAGTCCACTAAAGTCAGTACGTACTGCTTTCCTCTGGGCGTCTTTTTTGGGAAAGGGCCCAGAATATCCACAGCTACTCGCTGAAATGGGACCTCAATTATGGGGAGTGTCTGGAGAGGGGCCTTGACCTGGTCTTGAGGCTTTCCCACTCTTTGGCATACCTCACAAGACCGGACATACTTGGCAACGTCCTTGCCCATCCCCTCCCAGTGGAAGGACTTCCCCAACCTGTCCTTGGTTCTGTTCACCCCAGCATGGCCACTGGGATGATCATGGGCTAAGCTTAAGAGCTTCCCCCGGTACTTAGTTGGAACCACCAACTGTTTTTGCGGCTGCCATTCTTCCCGGTGTCCACCAGAAAGAATTTCCTTGTATAAAAGTCCTTGGTCTATAACAAACCGGGATCGATTAGAAGAGCTGAGAGGCGGTGGGGTGCTCTGTGCCGCCGCCCAAGCTTTCTGAAGGCTGTCATCCGCTTCCTGCTCAGTCTGGAACTGTTCCCTTGAGGCTGGGGTCACCAGTTCTTCCTCAGACTGTGGACTTGGGCTTGGTCCCTCCGGAAGCGATGTAGGTGATGGGGTTGTTTCCGTTGCTGGTGAACCGCTCTCCGCTGGTGCACCTGAGGGTATTTCAGGCTCTGGCTGAGCCTTTTGGGTATGGCTGTCTGTTGCTTCTGCCAGTTTTGGCTCACTGGCGCCCTCTGGCGTTGAGTTTGAAGATGTGGTTGCACTTGCTGGTGCTGGTTGCTGTTCCAGTTCCGGGCCTGGGACTGGAGATGCTGTGGCTGTTTCAGTGGTAGGCATGGAATCCGGGTCCACTACCTCTGTCTGGGTCTCTGGTAACACAGACGGGGCCTCTGTGGACGGCTCAGGAACAGGAATGGGTCTGGAAGCTTGCCTGGTTTGGCTACGTGTAACCATTCCCACTCTCTTGGCCCGCCTCACCTGGTTGGCCAAGTCTTCCCCCAGTAGCATGGGGATAGGATAATTGTCATAGACTGCAAAAGTCCAAATTCCTGACCAGCCTTTGTACTGGACAGGCAGTTGAGCTGTAGGCAAGTCTACAGCTTGTGACATGAAGGGGTAAATTGTAACTTTGGCCTTTGGGTTGATGAATTTGGGGTCAACGAAGGATTGGTGGATAGCTGACACTTGTGCCCCCGTGTCTCTCCACGCAGTAACCTTCTTTCCGCCCACTCTCAAATTTTCCCTTCGCTCCAAGGGTATTTGAGAGGCATCCGGGCCTGGGGATCTTTGGTGTGATGGTGGTGTAATGAATTGCACTCGCATGGTGTTCTTGGGACACTTGGCCTTGATATGTCCCAGTTCATTACACTTAAAGCATCTTCCATCTGATGGGTCACTGGGCCGAGGTGAGTTACTGGAGACTGGTGAGGTTGAAGGGTAGGGTATCTGTGGCTTTACTTGGGGGGTATGTGGGGTCTTTGGCTGTCCTCGGTTGTAGGGTTTATGGTCTGTGTGCCCCCTGGGGTAATCGTTCCCCTTGACAGTAGCTTTCTTGCTTTCTGCCAGTTCCATCCATTTGGCTCCAATCTCCCCCGCCTCAGCGATATCTTTGGGATTTCCATCTTGTATGTACCGTGTGATGTCTTCAGGAACACCATCCAAGAACTGCTCCATTTGTATGAGGAGGTTCAGCTCTTCCAAGGTTTGAATGTTGTTTCCTGTTATCCAGGCCTCATAGTTTTTTTGCAATGTAGTAGGCGTGTTTGGGAAATGACACCTCGGGTTTCCACTTTTGGGTTCTGAAGCGCCGACGGGCATGATCTGGGGTTATCCCCATTCGGTATCTGGCCTTGGTTAGAAAAAGTTTATAGTCATTCATTTGCTGCTTAGGCATTTCAGCTGCCACCTCTGCTAAAGGTCCACTGAGCTGTGACCTCAATTCTACCATGTACTGGTCTTCGGGAATGCTGTACCCAAGACAGGCTCTTTCAAAATTTTCCAAGAAGGCCTCGGTGTCATCACCTGCCTTGTAGGTGGGAAATTTCCTGTGCTGTGGAGCAATATTTGGCGCCGGGTTGTTAGGGTTGACTGGCACATGCAGCCCAGCTTTTGCCAACTCCAGTTCATGTTTTCTCTGTTTTTCCTTCTCTTCATTCTCTTTTTGTTGTTTTTCCATTTCTTTTTGGTGCTTTTCCATTTCTCGGCGGTGGGCCAACTCTTCTTCTTCTTGTTTCCTTCGGTGGGCGAACTCTTCTTCTTCTAGTTTTCTTTTGTGTGCTGCCTGTTTGATTTGTTCTTCTCTTTCTTTCATCTCCATCTCTTTTTGTTTTATTTCCAGTTGTCGCCTGTGTTCAGCTTCTTTGATTTGTTCTTCGGCCTCAATTTTTGCCTTAGAAGTCATGGTTCCTGTTTTCTTGGGTTGGGGTGCCCTCCGGTGTTTATCTTCTGAACTGCAGGTTCTGTTGCCTCCTGGAGTCTGCCTAGCAACAGTGCCTTTTTTCCCTTTCTCTCTCTAGCTAATGTTCAATGAAGGGAAACCAGAAAAACCACTTTATTTGCATGCATATAAGTGCTGGTACTCGCCTCCTAATGGGAGGGCTATTGCATGACAAAAGACCCTCAACAGTCCCTTAATGGCTTCTCGCTTAACATGCAAGCCACAAACTGCCAGAGAGAGCAGAAAAAAAAAATTCTCTCTGGTTCCCTTTTAAAACCAACTGTTTCTCTCTGCTAAAAAGCCCTTAGCAGAGAAAAGAAAAATATAATATTCCTACTGGCTTCTGGATTCTGTCTATATCCCACCAGCTGCCACTCATATGATAACCTTAGTCCCACATTTGGACCTTAGCGTCCAAAATCTGGGGGTTAGCATGAAAACCTCCAAGCTTAATTACCAGCTTGGACCTGGTACCTGCTGCCACCACCCAAAAAATTAGAGTGTTTTGGGGCACTCTGGTCCCTCTGAAAAACCTTCCCTGGGGACCCCAAGACCCAAATCCCTTGAGTCTCACAACCAAGGGAAATAATCCTTTTTCCCTTCCCCCCTCCAGGTGCTCCTGGAGAGATACACAGACACAAGCTCTGTGAAACTACACAGAGGGACTCCCCCTCTCCGTTCCCAATCCTGGAAACAAAAGTACTTTCCTATTTCCCCAGAGGGAATGCAAAATCAGGCTAGCGATCCAACACACAAATCTCCCCTTGATTTCTTCCTCCCACCAATTCCCTGGTGAGTACAGACTCAATTTCCCTGAAGTAAAGAAAAACTCCAACAGGTCTTAAAAGAAAGCTTTATATAAAAAGAAAGAAAAATAAGTACAAATGTTCTCTCTGTATTAAGATGATACAACACAGGGTCAATTGCTTAAAAGAATATTGAATAAACAGCCTTATTCCAAAAGAATACAAATCAAAGCACTCCAGCACTTATATTCATGCAAATACCAAAGAAAAACCATAGAACTTACTATCTGATCTCTTTGTCCTTACACTTAGAACAGAAGACTAGAAGGTAGAAACTACTTCTCCAAAGCTCAGAGAAAGCAGGCAGGCAGAAACAAAGACTCAGACACACAATTCCCTCCACCCAAAGTTGAAAAAATCCGGTTTCCTGATTGGTCCTCTGGTCAGGTGCTTCAGGTGAAAGAGACATTAACCCTTAGCTATCTGTTTATGACAGCCCTCCTCTGGACTCTCTCCAAATTGTCCATATCCCTTCTGTAGTCAGGGGACCAAAACTGGATGCAATACTCCAGTTGTGGCCTCACCAGTGCTGAATAGAGGGGAATAATCACTTCCCTCGATCTGCTGGCAATGCTCCTACTAATGCAGCCCAATATGCCTGTAGCCTTCTTGGCAACAAGGGCACACTGCTGACTCATATCCAACTTCTCATCCATTGTAATCCCCAGGTCCTTTTCTGTAGAACTGCTGCTTAGCCAGTCAGTCCCCAGCCTGTAGTGGCGCATAGGATTCTTCCTTTCTAAGTGCAGGACTCTGCACTTGTCCTTGTTGAACCTCATCAGATTTCTTTTGGCCCAATCCTCCAATTTGTCTAGGTCACTCTGGACCCTATTCCTACTCTCCAGCATATCTACCTCTCCCCACAGCTTAGTGTCTGCGAAGTTGCTGAGGGTGCAATTAATCCCATCCTCCAGATCATTAATAAAGATGTTGAACAAAACTGGCCCCAGGACCCACCCTGGGGCACTCCACGCTCCACTTGGCTGCCAACTAGACATCGAGCTGTTGATCACTACCCATTGAGCCCAACATTCTAGCCACCTTTCTCTCCCCTTTATAGTTTTTTAACTTGCTGGCAAGAATACTGTGGGAGACTGTATCAAAAGCTTTGCTAAAGTCAAGATATTTCACATGCACCACTTTCCCCATATCCACAGAGCCAGTTATCTCATCATAGAAGGCAATCAGGTTGGTCAGACATGATTTGCCGTTGGTGTTCCTGATCACCTTCCTTTCCTCCAAGTGCTTCAAAATGGATTCCTTGAGGACCTGCTCCATGATTTTGCCGGGGACTGAAGTGAAGCTGACCAGTCTGTAGTTCCCCAGGTTCTCTTTCTTCCTTTTTTAAAATATGGGCACTATATTTGCCTTTTTCCAATCGTCTGGGACCTCCCCCAGTCACCACAAATTTTCAAAGATAATGGCCAATGGCTCTGCAATCACATCAGCCAACACCCTCAGCACGCTGGGATGCATTAGATCTGGACCCATGGACTTGTGCATGTCCATTTTTTCTAAATAATCCTTAACCTGTTCTTTCACCACTGAGGGCTGCTCACCTCCACGTTGGCCAGAAGGGTCTCGAACATCAAAGCCCTGACTTCAGAACTCCCTTATATGGTGTTCTTCAAGGACAAGGCCCATCTGCACCCATATCCAGCCTTCCTACCAAAGATGGTGCTGCAATTCCACAACAACCAGGACATTTTTCTTCCAGTCTTCTTTCTGAAACCTCGCATGACCGCTGAGGAATGTCGACTCCATACTTTGAATGTTAGGCGGGCCCTTGCCTTCTATATTGAGAGGACTAAGCCCTCTGCAAGTCTACGGAACTCTTTTGTAGCAGAAAGGATGAGAGGACAGCATGTGTCATCCCAAAGAATCTTGTCCTGGATAACCGCCAGTATCTGAGCTTGCTACGAGTAGGCAAAGGTTCCGCCTCCAGTCATCATGACTGCTCATTCCATGAGAGTCCAGGCTTTGTCAGCTGCGTTCTTTGCACAGGTACCAATCCAGGACAATTGCAGAGCTGCATCTTGGTCATCAATTCAGACCTTTGCATCCTACTATACCACACCCAGCAGACCTGTGATGGTTCCAGTTTTGGAAGGGCGGTGTTGCAGTCAGTGAGTCCATGAACTCCAAAACCAATTCCAGAGTTACAGCTTGTGAGTCATGTATTATGGAATGGACATGAGCAAGCACTCAAAGAAGAAAAAATGGTTGCTAGCCTTACACAACTGTTCTTCAGGAGTGTTGCTCATGTACATTCCATGACTCACCCTCCTTCCCTTCTGTCAGTTACTGGCAAAAAGGAACTGAGAGGGTGCAGAGCGAGTGGTGCCCCTTATACTGGCTCATGTGTGTGGCTCCAGAGGGCGCTAGTGCTGGCCCAGCAGATACCACTGAGGTAAAAATCTTTGGCAACTATGCACGTGGCATGCACACATGTAGCATGGAATAGACATGAGCAACACATCTTGAACAACAGTTGCTCCCTGGCTTGCAGCATCTTCTTCTATACACAGCCCTCCTGCTGTGCCCCACTCAGTTCTCTCCCATTCTGGGGAGGCGTCAGCAGTACTCAGTCTGCACCTGCCCTCGTGGCCAACTGCAACCCCAAAGTCGAGCCCCTTGCCTCAGGGGCAAGGCACAGTCCATATTGGGCCACGCTCCTCCACAGCCGGGTGTAGTGTAAGTGGGGAGGAGGGGACCCCAGGGCCGCCCACTACACTGGGTCTCAGCTCAGGGACCCTCTGGCAGCAGCCATGTCCTGCCCTCCTTCTCTGTCCCCTACGCTCATGCTGTCTGGGCCATTTCCCCTTGGCCCTTGCACTTTCTTGGCCCTTTCTTTCAGGGGCTTCAGCCTGGCAGGTATCAGGCTGTAGGTTTCCCGCTGCTCCCCTGAGCCTGCACAGCGCTGCTCTATCTAAGGTTCCATCTCCTGGGAGCCAGTCCTCCTCCCTTGCTTGTCAGGAAGAGAGTCCTGTCTCTTCTGCTTTACAGCCTTTATATAGACTCATAGACTTTAGGGTCAGAAGGGACCAATATGATCATCTAGTCTGACCTCCTGCACAAAGCAGGCCATAGAACCCTACCCATCCTCTTCTATAACAAACCCCTAACCTATGTCTGAGTTATTGAAGTCTTCAAATTGTGGTTTGAAGACCTCAAGCTGCAGAGAATCCACCAGCAAGTGACCTATGCCCCACGCTGCAGAGGAAGGCGAAAAACCTCTGCCAATCTGCCCCGGAGGAAAATTCCTTCCCAACTCCAAATATGGTGATCAGCTAAACCCTGAGCATGTGGGCAAGACTCACCAGCCAGCACTCAGGAAAGAATTCTCTGCAGTAACTCAGATCCCGTCCCATCTAATACCCCATCACAGACCACTGGTCATACTTATCTGCTGATAATCAAAGATCAATTGCCAAAATTAAGCTATCCATCATACCATCCCTTCCATAAACTTATCAAGCTTAGTCTTAAAGCCAGATATGTCTTTTGCCCTCACTACTCCCCTTGGAAGGCTGTTCCAGAACTTCACTCCTCTAATGGTTAGAAACCTTCATCTAATTTCAAGTCTAAACTTCCTAGTGTCCAGTTTATATCCATTTGTTCTTGTCTACATTGGTACTAAGCTTAAATAATTCCTCTCCCTCCATAGTATTAATCCCTCTGATATATTTATAATGAGCAAGCATATCCCCCCTCAGCCTTCTTTTGGTTAGGCTAAACAAGCCAAGCTCTTTGAGTCTCCTTTCATAAGACAGGTTTTCCATTCCTCAGATCATCCTAGTAGCCCATCTCTGAACCTGTTCCAGTTTGAATTCATCCTTCTTAAACATGGGAGACCAGAACTGCACACAGTATTCCAGATGAGGTCTCACCTAGAGCCCAGCCTGGCCCTGATTGGCTGCTTCTAAACCTTCTCTGGTTGGCTGGGTTTTGCACAGCCACTCCCAGGGCTGCTATTAACCTTTTTTCTGCCAATGTGGGGCAACTGCCCTACTACCCATAGCTGCCTCCTGCATCAGTCACCTCACCCCTGACATCAGAGGAAGGGGCCATGTAAGGGACTAGGTGAGGATGTCATGAACATGATTTGGGACATAACAGAGCTCTGCTTCATAGAATCATAGGACTGAAAGGGACCTCGAGAGGTCATCTAGTCAAATTCCCCTGCACTCATGGTAGGACTAAGTATTATTTTCTAGAACATCCCTGGCCAAACACCTGCCAACCTGCTCTTAAAAATCTCCAGTGATGGAGATTCCACAGCCTCCCTAGACAATTTATTCAGTGCTTAACCATCCTGACAGGTAAGAAGTTTTTTCTAATGTCCAACCTAAACCTCCCTTGCTGCAATTTAAGCCCATTGCTCCTTGTCCTATCCTCAGAGGTTAAGAAGAACAATTCTTCTCCCTCTTCCTTGTAACAACCTTTTACGTACTTGTAAACTGTTATCATGTCTCCTCTCAGTCTTCTCTTTTTCAGTCTAAACTAACCCATTTTTTTTCAATCTTCCCTCATAGGTCATGTTTTCTAGACCTTTAATCATTTTGTTGCTCTTCTCTGGACTTTCTCCAAATTGTCCACATCTTTCCCGAAATGTGGTGCCCAGACGTGGACACAATACTCCAGTTGAGACCTAATCAGCGCAGAGTAGAGTGGAAGAATTACTTCTCGTGTCTTGCTTACAACACTCCTGCTAATACATCCCAGAATGATGTTTGCTTTTTTGCAACAGTGTTACACTGTTGACTCATATTTAGCTTGTGGTCTACTATGACCCCCAGATCCCTTTCCGCATTACTCCTTCCTAGGCAATTTGTCATTTCCCCATGTCTGATCCTCTGCTGGAGTTTCAGTAGAGTAAATTATGGGAGGACCCATTTTGTTCTTGTTTATACTGGGGTCAGGCAGCTCTGGGCCAGGGAACCACAACCACCTCTCTCCACTCTCCATTATCTGAGCTGAGGCATTTGACTCTAATTCCCTCTGGCTTTGCATGTAAAACTAATAATATTTCAAATCATATCACAGATTTGGAACTATGATGGTATATGAATGTTTATCTTAAGTACCATACCTAATGCCTCAGATCTATAAAGGGGCAATATTTCACAGACTCATTTGTAAGCTCATCAATTCAAGATAATAAGAGAGACCATTCCTTACAGTTTAGAGTCAATAGTTAATAATCAGAAGTCCACATATTTTTCAGCGTCAACATAATTTGCTAAAATGTTCTACAAATTTATCTTTGTCAAGCAGTTATAAAGTAGGTTAAAAGCAATTTAGCTTATAGAAAATAAGTTACACAACTTGTAAAATACCCTGCAGTACTCTGCAAACAAAAGAAAAAATTTCCTGCAATTTACACCAGTTATTTTCACAATTTTCTACCAGCTCAGATGGCCATTAACCAAGAGGATGAAAATGAAATTTATCCTATTCATGCTGTGAATTCTGTATGATTAGTAGTGTATAGAATATGATTTTCTAAAGCTCCTTTCACACTCAAGGTATCTCAGCACATTTTCAGAACAAAATGATAAAATACACACCATAAGTGTATTAAACCTGTATGCTATTAAAAGCTTGCAGTTTTCCATAGGTTAAATTGAGTCTTTGCTCAGTGGCCCATATAAGGCATGTGTTGTATAGGCTTAGAGAGTCACACTTTGTTCCCTCTTTGCCCCAGCGCAAGTAATCTGTGACAAACTCTATCAGGCCAGATTATGTCCCCCACCCCCTGATTAGCTCAGCTCTGCTGCCCAGTGTGGTGTTCAGTGATCATCCAGTGCTTAAGGTGTTTGCAAGAGATCTGGTTTATTCTGTGTATAGTGCCAATTAGCTGTGCATAACAAGAGTTTCACGGTGCCCTGCCCAGACTCTCTGTCTAGGAAGCTTAGCCCATAAAGGCACAGTCAAAGGCATAATACCACCTCTTCCCTTCCAAGCCAAAATCTAATAATAACAAACAACATAAATATAACACACAATTACAAATACTTGTAACCAACCTAATAACTTAACTTGCCAACAATGGTCAGTTAATCTTTGAGGTGCCCTACTGCCATTGCTTGGACCTGCAGGGCTCCCCAGGAACGTCAGCACTACTGCTGTCAGGAGGCAGCAAATCCACTTGTTCTGGTTGCTCCATGGTCTGGAGCTCTGCTGTCTCAACCTACTGCTGTTGTTGACTGTGTGAGACCTTCTTGGGCAAAAAGGAAGACTTAGTTCCCCTTAGCTCCATCTCTTCCGAGAGTTAGAAAAGGTGTCATTTGTTCCTCCTCAGTATGTGTCTGTTTAGGATGACAACCTGATCTGACCAGGGATGGGGGCTACCCCTTGGAGAACCTCTGCTGTTTGCAACCAATTTCGCATTATAGAGACGCCCAGCATCATTTCCATGAAGTAGTAGCAGCTCCCAGGACTCCAAATCATACTGAGATGTGGATGGTCAAAGTAAACACCGTCTCATGGCCCACCTGTGGATTACCCTGACGGGCTGCAGGTTGCCCACCACTGGTGTAGGGTGTGAATACAGGGGTGCATTCTATCGCAACAGGCACCTGTTGGAACTCTCTTCTGATACATGAAACAGAGAAAAATATTTGGCATCAACCATCTCCACTGAAATTTTTCCCCTTGTTGGTAGTGGAAAATGTTGACCTTTACATATATTTTAAAAATTCTTTTGGATCTATACATAAGTTATGGTTCTGTCATTTTTCTCTACGGTGACCAACAAGTTTACCCACTCACTTCATTGTTCTGTTTGCTCTATGAATTGCAGAACAAACTGCCTGTCAACCTCCTCTTTTAGTCTCTGCCTTAGGGTGAGGAGAACCTTTGTAGGAGTGTGAACTGTGGGGCTGGTGGGCTCTTTTAGCTCTATTCTGTACTCTGTTGAGTTTGCCACTTCTCTGGAAGATGCCCTCAAATTCATCCTCAGTTGTTTTGGGCTCCTATGCCTCCAATGATGAGACCATGGGCTTGACATGCTTTTCACCCAATAATGGGTGCTCTTTTCCCTGGTACTATTACAAATTGTATCCTTTTAAATTTATGTACCCATACATTTGGATCACATACTTTTTTAGTGGGAATAACCTCAGGGCTTAAGCCCTGAGTTTTACCTGTTTAATTTCTACAACCTGTGGCTTTTCTTTTAGAGTTACTAATAGTGTTTCTGGCAATACACAGGCTTGTGCTCCACTGTCCAGTTTAAAAGGGATAAATGTCCCATATACTTTCAGACTGATGGGACAATCATCTTCTACTGCAACGTTCTCCACTGCATGTATGAATACTCCCCAGGGGAATTCTGTGCCACTGCGCAATGCAGAATTTTGCAGAAATTAACATAGTGTGCGCAGAATTTCCTTTCCCCCAAAGAAATGGGCTGCAGTGCTGCTCGCCACCACTAGGAGCCACTGGACTCAGCAGAACCCAGTTTGAACATAGAAGACACTACAGGAGCTAGAGTTCCCAGCATGCCCTGAGGGAAGGAGAGGGTGGCGCGCAGGACACTGTACAAGCCTGGGACCAAGTGTCAGGCTGTTTCTCCCTCAGGATCTCTGGGCTCTGGGGAGGATGGGTGTCTGGGCAAGGGGAGGGGGTCCAGCTAGGCTCTGGGAGTGTGGGTATCTGGGCTAGGGGGCCCAACAGCTGGGCTCTGGGAGTGACAGGGTGCAGGTTTCTGGGCTGAGGGGCATGGTTAGGCCTTGGGGAGGAGAGGTTTGGTGTATTGGCTGGGCAATCCCCACAGGTGGGCTCTGGGAGGAGGGGTTTGGGTGTCTGGCCCCCTATCTAGGCTCTGGGGGCGGGAAGGGAGCAGGGAATTAGGAACTGGGTTGTCATAGGGGTTTCTTCAACTCTCTACCCCTGGGAGAATTTTTCTGTGTGTCTATATTTGTTACAGACATACTTGCTGACAGTTATTTTGAAATAAATTACCAAAATAATTGAAATTGGCATGATTATGTAGTGTTATTTTGACAAATAAAATTTGCAGAATTTTTAGTTTTTTGGCACAGAATGCCCCCAGGAGTAGATGAAGAATTCATATCAGCTACTAATGTTGTCATCATCCTCTTTGCCCACGCCATGCATCCTCTGCTCATGCTTGCAAAGTCTTGCAGAGGGATGTAATCTACTGCATGTCTTACATTTTTTCCCAAATGCAAAGCATTGTCTTGGCTTGTGTTGGTTGCCACAGCGTGTGCAGCTCCACATGCTGTTTTTGCACTGGATTCTGACTTTGAGCTGCACATGCCTTTCTGCCTCAGGACTCTTTTTTTTTTTTTTTTTTTTTTTTTTTTGCACTTTTTAGAATTCTCAAGCATGTCCACAGTATCAGATAACTCTCCCCCTTCCATAAGCTTTACTCAGGATGAGATGACTTCTGTGGCTTGGCAAATTCTAATTGCTCTGTTAAGGTTTGATTCTGGATCTCCCAGTAGTCTGTCTCTGAGCGTTTTGTTCTGGATTCCAATCCCTGTCCAGTCTCATATCGAGGACTCTTTTTGCCCCTCAAAATGGCAAGATTGGCTGTTCAGTCTCAGTCGGATAATCTTCTATAGTTTCACCTTCATTTTGTACTCTGTGATTAAAAACGTACCTTTCACATGTCTCATTTTTATGTGGAGTGCAGTTTCTGTAATACATTTTCATAGTTAGCAGATATTGAGTGAAGCACTGTTTGAACTTCCTCCAGTCGTCTTCAATTTCCAGAGAGTTTCAGCTCTGGAATATTTTTTAACAGATCCATTCTTCCACTTAGGAAATTTTCTTATTTTTTTTTATTCATGGTACCATGTGGTGATCAATGAAGAAGCCTCTAGGCACTGTTGTAGGACAAGGGACCATTGGGTCCACACTATAGTAGATTCATATTCCAGGCCTCCTTTGGCCCTGGCTTTAACATGATGCTTTGCAGGGAGCTTTTACAAAGGGATCCAAACTATGCAAATATGCATTTCCTAACTATCTCAAAGCCAGTCATATAAACAAACAAAAAAAGCATACCTTGAAGTCTCTTTGCTTGGGAATAAATAGTTTGCTAAGTATAAAAACTAATAGCAGCCAAATGTGTAAAGACAGGAGACTGTTAATAAATATCAAAGTAGCGAGTGTGAGAGTAGAATAGAGTACACTGATTTCATGAAAAAAATACCAAAAAGTTAGAAAATCTTCAAAAGGTGAATCATCATGGACCAGATCTTCAAGTGATGTACTTGGTTATATCTCCATTGAAGTCAATGGAGCTATGGTTTTTCATATTTCATGAGGATATGGCCCCACAGCCCCTACTTTAGAGAGGGAAAGAGAGGACCAGAGTTAGATGGAATACCATTGTTTCTGCCACACCCTGAAGCCAACCATTCTGCTGACCTTGGGGGTTGTACACACAAAGGCACAGACAATTCACAGTACCTGCTAGGCTCCCATTCCCTATAGCTTCCTCTCGAACTGCTCTGCCATAGCTTTCTAGGCCCTTTCCATTCCCATGCTCTCTCTCGAGTAGGGGTTGAAGGCATGGAATAGAAGGTCATGGAACTAATGCTGATGCGAGAAGTGTTAATTTAACTTTCTCAGGAATATCCCTGAAGATTACTAGGTGGATTGATGCCACAGACAGCTGCCCTCAATCTGCCCCTTCCCAACATAGCTGTGCCCCTCTTTACCCCAGAACTCAGAGAAGGCCCCTTCATCCCCAATGCAAAGAAGCCTGGACATATTGAATTGCTTCCTTGAAATCAAATGAAGGGAGATATTATTGAGCTGCCTCAGCCCCTCACCAAGAGACAGAGTAAGTCAAATATGTTGGCTTTTCACTTCTTTCATCCATTCTGCAGGAAATATTTAGAGGCAATGAATGTCAGAGGTCCACATTTTGTTAGTTGAAAATAACTATAATTATCATATATTAATAGGTTTCTCTTTTAGGTCTGAATTATAATTTGGAAGCTGTTATTTTTCAAAGTCATTTAAGTAGTGATTATAACAATCAAAATCTTTTTCTATCTAAATAATGATGAAATGCCTGCAAACCAATGTAGACTCATACAAAACAAAAACAAAACAAAACAAAAAAAAACCCTCCACCCCTCCCTGAACATTATGACAATGATAGTGGAAAAATGTAATAGTGACAATCATGTAACCACTATAAAGTTATTTGACAGCCATGTCTGGAAGCCATCTTGGAATCCTTCAGCAAGATCTAGCTACCTAAGGCCAATATTAAAAAAGATAAAGAAAATGAAAGAAGAACATACAGCTTGCCAGTTCTGTTCCATTCCAGTGTGAAGTGGTTAGGATATTTTTCATGCAACGTTACACTAAAATAATGTCTAAAACATAAGTAAGTGTGTGCAGCTTTCATGCTGACATACAGTACTTGAGTATCAAAGTTAGGAGAAAAACTGCTTACTTGTACACTGAAATATCAAACAGCATTTAGTTAGATGATGTGTTTCTTCTGTTTACATGTCAGTTTAGTGTTTGTGAAAGACATATCAGTTTGACAGCCTTACACATTGAAGTCCTGACTGTCTGCACTGTAAAGGAACAGAATAACCATAGTGTAAGCACCCATACAACAAATGTTCTCTCTGCATGACTAAGCACTAACCAAGAGGGGATCAGCTCTAGAGCTTAGATGTTAATTTAGTCTCCGTGTCCATTTAGTCTGTGGCTTCTCCTCTAAATCTGCCAACAAAGATGCTAATTTGTGTCAATTGCAATTTGGATTTCTACTTGATAGGAATGGGACTGAGAGCACCCAACTAAATTTTAAACAGGTCTCTGCATAGACATTAGGTAGTAAAGTTGAACACTACCTACCTGGCCAGTTTCAAACTGGTGTCATCTAGGTAAAAAGCTCCATATCCAGTGAGCCAACCAGATCTTAGTTTGACAGGACTTTGAACAATGATTAACTATAAATATTTTCATATAAGTTACTGTGTCGAAATAAAAATTAACCCCAGAAATGCAATCCAGAGTCAAGGGTGAAACTCCATCCTTAGCTCTCCTTGTTATGAGTAGAGATTGCAATTCATATGATGGCAGATCCTTGACCCAGCCTCCGTTCCCTCTGTGCTGCTGCAGCTGTGCAAAAAGGCTATGTCGGATTCCCCTGTTGTAGAGGAATTCCTCAGTGATATAGAGCTAAAGCCAGCTTTATGCTACCCACTCTCCCTCCTCCTTATAGGGGATGGGAGGAGGTAAGGCCAGAGCACACTGCTGTGGCTGTCCTGGGATGGCAGCTAGTTTAAATTATGTTATGTAATCAGCCAAGGCAATCACACTGCAGATGCTCAACTCCCCTGTCTGTTTCCAAATGTTGAGAGTGTTCAGATTATTAAAGCTATGTCAAGCATTGGATTTTAGGGATATTGGATATATAATCCACTGTGCAGCCCACAGCCTTCAATTTGTCTTCCAGACAATGAACATTGTCATCCTGGATGTTATCTTCAAAACTAACTGACAGTAAATGCAGGAATCATTTCCCTGTTGTAGATGACAGATTGCAGCAAGAAGGCACCTAACTAGCAACTGCCTCAGTATAGCTAACCTTAAATCCAATTTGACATTATATACAGTTCTTCTCTCATGCAACTGCCTGGCAACAACATCAGAACATTTCTTTCATCCTATTCCTAAACAGCTTAAAAAAACAACAAAAAAACACCTCACCTCAGGGCTGGAAAAGGTCAGTAAATTAAGCAACAACAAAAACTGGCGTAAGTCTCCCTCAAGTTTGCACCCTACATTTTCCATTCTAAAAAGTCTGTAATCCAAATGACACACTGCTGATCTGGTGATCCAAAGTGATTTTAAAAGCTCAGTTGTTTATTATGCATTCACTTATACCTCACTTCAAATGGCTTACACAGCTGGTAACCTTCACAATCAAATATTTCCAGGGAGGGGCAAAAGGAGTGCATCGTACAATTAAGTCATCATGTAGTTCAGTCATTTTGAGGGTCTAAATCTAAATTAAAATTCTTTGGTGCAGAATGTATAAAATAAGACACAGTAGTTATGTAAGAGAAAAATTTGATTGACCTCCTAGGAGTATTGCATGGCCTGGCTTATAGAGGCCAATAGGAAAGCTGTTTAACATGAATAATACTCATGACAGACAAGTAGCTGAACTCAAGAGACACAATGGCAGAAAATGAAAAAGCACAGCTTGTTTATTTATCGCAGAATAAAAAGAAATATCATAGATGCTTAAACAGATTATCTATTTGAAAGTTCCAATTTTGTAATGTTTATAGTATATTTTCACTTTTCATTATATATTTGATTATATATATAAAATCAAATAGAATACATCATAACGATATAATCAAAAGTGAAAATATACTAAAATAGTATAAAATTAGAACTTAATATTATAACAATAAAACACTGTGTTAATTAAATGTTAAAGTTAAAAGAAAAAAGGCAGGAAACACAAAAGTTGGGGGTCATACATCAACATTTCAGCTGTATTGAAAGAAAAATCCCCTTTTTTTTCATGGCTATGAGACTGATTAGCAAAATGTATATGCAAAAGTTTTCACACTCACACTTTCATGTGCCTAACCTTGAACATACAAAACTCTGATGCATGTGCAAATCTGATCTTTACGGAGACAAGTCTACCTGCACACATGCAAATAAGGACTATTTGCACATATCAGAGGGGTAGCCGTGTTAGTCTGGATCTGTAAAAGCAGCAAAGAATCCTGTGGCACCTTATAGACTAACAGACGTTTTGGAGCATGAGCTTTCGTGGGTGAATACCCACTTCGTCAGATGCATGTAGTGGAAATTTCCAGGGGCAGGTATATATATATGCAGGCAAGCTAGAGATAATGAGGTAGTTCAATCAGGGAGGATGAGGCCCTGTTCTAGCAGTTGAGGTGTGAAAACCAAGGGAGGAGAAATTGGTTTTGTAATTGGCAAGTCATTCACAGTCTCTGTTTAATCCTGAGCTGATGGTGTCAAATTTGCAGATGAACTGAAGCTCAGCAGTTTCTCTTTGAAGTCTGATCCTGAAGTTTTTTTGCTGCAGGATGGCCACCTTAAGGTCTGCTATAGTGTGGCCAGGGAGGTTGAAGTATTCTCCTACAGGTTTTTGTATATTGCCATTCCTAATATCTGATTTGTGTCCATTTATCCTTTTCCGTAGCGACTGTCCAGTTTGGCCAATGTACATAGCAGAGGGGCATTGCTGGCATATGATAGTGTATATTACATTGCTGCTCACGTATCTACACCAGCGACACCATCACAGGACCTAACCAGATCAGCCACACCATCACCGGTTCATTCACCTGCACCTCCACCAATGTAATATACGCTATCATATGCCAGCAATGCCCCTCTGCTATGTACATCGGCCAAACTGGACAGTCGCTACGGAAAAGGATAAATGGACCCAATCAGATATTAGGAATGGCAATATACAAAAACCTGTAGGAGAACACTTCAACCTCCCTGGCCACACTATAGCAGACCTTAAGGTGGCCATCCTGCAGCAAAAAAACTTCAGGACCAGACTTCAAAGAGAAACTGCTGAGCTTCAGTTCATCTGCAAATTTGACACCATCAGCTCAGGATTAAACAAAGACTGTGAATGGCTTGCCAATTACAAAACCAGTTTCTCCTCCCTTGGTTTTCACACCTCAACTGCAAGAACAGGGCCTCATCCTCCCTGATTGAACTACCTCATTATCTCTAGCTTGCCTGCATATATATATATATATATACCTGCCCCTGGAAATTTCCACTACATGCATCTGACGAAGTGGGTATTCACCCACGAAAGCTCATGCTCCAAAACGTCTGTTAGTCTATAAGGTGCCACAGGACTCTTTGCTGCTTTTATATGCACATATTAGAGTTTGCACGCACAAGTCAAAAGCATGAGAAGATGCTGCATTTCTGAGAAGCTGGTCATAAATAAGTAGTTGAATGTCAGCATAGGTAGAGGTTTAGTAATGAGTCAGACCCCTAACTTCAGTGCAACTAATATTGGTTTGTTTGTTTTTTCCTTTTTCAAACTTGGGCATAGACTTAGGGCCAGACTTTCAAAAAAGCTCAGCAATCATTTACACCCCAAAATTAGTGGCCAAATTTTCAAAAGAGCTTGTTACATTGAGTGCTGATCTCTTTTTTACAATCTGGCTATGGATGTCACAATGGGTGCTTCTGGTGTTGAACACTTTTCAAAATGTGTTCCTTATTTAGATGAGTAAATAGGACCTGAGCTCTTTTGAAAATTGAGCCTTTGCAATTGTGAGTAATGAACACTTGAAAATCTGGCCCTGAACTCTTGAGAGTCAGGCCTTTCTGACCCCAGCTGGTCGTTACTAAAACATGAATGAGGAGATATTCCCAAAGATAGATATCAAGGTCGGTGAGTTAATATCTTTGATTGGACCAACTTCTGTTGGTGAGAGAGACGAGCATTTGACCACACAGAGCTCTTCTTCAGATCTGGGAGAGGAACTCACAGTGTCAAAGCAAAATGTAAGGTAGAACAGATTGTTCTTCTTCGAGATGTGTTGCTCATGTCCATTCCAATATAGGTGTGCGTGCGTTGCGTGCTCCGTTGCTAGAAGACTTTTTTCCCCTAGTGGTATTCATTGGGTCGGCTCTGGTACCTCCTGGAGTGGTGCCTCCATAGCATTGTGTACTGGCGCCTGCCAGCTCCCCCCCTTCTCCGTTCTTTCTTTCTGTCTGTGGCAGTCCCTGGAATGCTTCTATCTCTTGCTCAACAAGTTATTCTTGTAGTGATCTTCTTCCTGTAAATAGAGTGTAGATAATTGTAAATAGTTCATTAGCATAAGTAGAGTGATAGTTAGTAGTTAATAGTTGGTAAGCACCTGCCCTGTGGGGTTCTCCTACTCAAGCCCTGGGGCATGCCTTGGTCCCAGGGCTTCAAACAGTGTGGGGCATGCTACAAGCAGATGCCAGTTAGTGACCCTCATGAGAGCTGTTTAAAGTGCTTGGGAGAGGGTCAGATTCAAGATACATGCCGAATCTGTGGGAACTTCAAACCGAGGACAAAAAAGAGAGAGACAATCAATTGAAGTTTGTACTTATGGAGAAGGCACTCAATCCCTCTTCAGAGCGGCAACCAGATCCGGAACCAAGCACCTCCTCTACCAGGAGTGTGCTGGTGTTTGTTCAGGACACCCAGTGTGGCTTGGGCTCCCGGGCACTGTCCTTCCGGCACCGGCGCGCTTCTCTGGCACCCAGGAAGGCGGCACCGATGGCACAGTACCAATCCCCATCACCGGTGCTGAAGAAGCGGTTGAAGTCTGATTGGGGACATTCCCCCTCAAGAATGACTGTTGAGAGAGTGCAATCTATGGCAGATCACTCTCGATCGGAGGTGACTCAACCGGCACCGTTGACTCCGGCCCCATCAGGGGAATCTTTGAGTCTTGCACCGAGGGACTCCCCACATAGGGTGAGCCAAGAGGGTGACATGACCCTGGAACCACCATAGACACCAGAGGTATATGAGACAGCGCAAAGCCTCTTGAATCTCCTGGCACTACCATCCCTGAGACAAAGCCTGCAGGGGATGAACCAGGCACCACAGGTTCCGGCCACAACAGGGCAAGCACTAGTCCTGGGCAAGCCCTCCTTTCCGCTCATCATTGTGAGATTCAATACTGAGACCACACTCACCACAGCGACGCAGCACCCCACTTAGACGCTAGTTGCAGTCCCACCACTGGTCTCATTTCCAGCAATAGTCACACTCTAGGCACTGATCACAGTCCCCATGCTGCTTCCTGCTGAGGTGTCGCAATCACGGTACTGCTTGTCATCGGGGCGCTGCTGTCCATCACGACAACACTACCCATGGAGGGTCCATCATTTATCACAGCACCACTCTCCTTGGAGACACCACTTCTTATCTAGGCAAGGTCACTCAGCATCCTGGGGTACAGGTATCATGACCTTAGCGTCCAAAATATGGGGGTTAGCATGAAAACCTCCAAGCTTAGTTACCAGCTTGGACCTGGTACCTGCTGCCACCACCCAAAAAATTAGAGTGTTTTGGGGCACTCTGGTCCCCCTGGAAACCTTCCCTGGGACCCCACGACCCAAATCCCTTGAGTCTCACAACAAAGGGAAATAATCCTTTTTCCCTTCCCCCCTCCAGGTGCTCCTGAAGAGATACACAGACACAAGCTCTGTGAAACTACACAGAGAGACTCCCCCTCTCTGTTCCCAATCCTGGAAACAAAAAGTACTTTCCTATTCCCCCAGAGGGAATGCAAAATCAGGCTAGAAATCCAACACACAGATCTCCCCTGATTTCTTCCTCCCACCAATTCCCTGGTGAGTACAGACTCAATTTCCCTGAAGTAAAGAAAAACTCCAACAGGTCTTAAAAGAAAGCTTTATATAAAAAGAAAGAAA
Organism: Gopherus flavomarginatus; assembly: GCF_025201925.1. Classification (NCBI taxonomy): domain Eukaryota; kingdom Metazoa; phylum Chordata; order Testudines; family Testudinidae; genus Gopherus; species Gopherus flavomarginatus. The sequence goes on from NC_066617.1 coordinate 269,442,128, forward strand.
AATACATACAAATGTTCTCTCTGTATTTAGATGATATAATACAAGGTCAATTGCTTAAAAGAATATTGAATAAACAGCCTTATTCAAAAGAATACAAATCAAAGCACTCCAGCACTTATATTCATGCAAATACCAAAGAAAAGAAACCATATAACTTACTATCTGATCTCTTTGTCCTTACACTTAGAAACAGAAAATTAGAAAGTAGAACTACTTCTCCAAAGCTCAGAGAAAACAGGCAGGCAGACAAAAGACTCAGAGACTAAATTCCCTCCACCCAAAGTTGAAAAAATCCGGTTTCCTGATTGGTCCTCTGGTCAGGTGCTTCAGGTGAAAGAGACATTAACCCTTAGCTATCTGTTTATGACACGCCCCCCAAATTGCAGACAGTGGGGAAGCTCACTGGCGGCGATTTCCTTCTAGAACTTGAAAATAAACAGATTAATACAACACATACACCTTTACATATACTCCTAAGTATATAACTAACAGACTTCTACATTTTAAGAACACTTTTTAACTACTGAATTCTGGGAAACTCTCACGGGAGAGTGCATCAGCTACTTTGTTAGAAGCTCCTGTGATGTGTTGAATTTCAAAATCAAAATCTTGGAGAGCTAAACTCCAACGAAGAAGTTTCTTGTTGTTCCCCTTGGCAGTATGAAGCCACTTTAGTGCAGCATGGTCAGTTTGTAGTTGGAACCGCCGTCCCCAAACATATGGGCGTAGCTTTTCCAGGGCGTACACAATGGCATAGCATTCCTTTTCACTGACTGACCAGTGACTTTCCCTCTCAGACAGTTTCTTGCTGAGAAACACGACAGGATGGAAGTTGTGATCTGTTGCTTCCTGCATGAGCACTGCTCCTATACCACGCTCAGATGCATCCGTGATTACTAGGAATGGCTTGGCAAAGTCCGGGGCCCTGAGCACAGGGTCAGACATGAGCATCGCCTTAAGCTGGGTAAAGGCCTTTTGACACTCATCAGTCCACTTAACGGCATTTGGCTGGGTCTTTTTGGTCAGGTCAGTCAATGGGGCAGCGATTTGGCTGTAGTGTGGTACAAATCGCCTGTAGTATCCGGCCAAGCCTAAGAAGGATTGGACCTGCTTCTTTGACTTTGGGACAGGCCACTTTTGGATAGCATCCACCTTGGCCTGTAGGGGGTTTATGGTTCCTCGACCCACCTGGTGCCACAGGTAAGTCACTCTGTTTTGGCCTATTTGACACTTTTTGGCCTTAACAGTTAGTCCTGCCTGCCTGATGCGCTCAAAGACCTTTTCCAGGTGTAGTAGGTGTTCGGGCCAGGAGTCTGAAAAAATGGCCACATCATCGAGGTAGGCAACTGCAAATTCTCCCAGTCCAGCTAGTAGACCATCTACCAGCCTCTGGAAGGTGGCGGGTGCATTTCGAAGGCCGAAAGGAAGGACATTGAATTCATAGACCCCCGCATGGGTGACGAATGCTGACCTCTCCTTGGCAGGTTCATCTAGCGGTACTTGCCAGTACCCCTTGGTTAAGTCTATTGTAGAGATGAACTGGGCACGTCCCAACTTTTCCAATAGCTCATCGGTACGTGGCATTGGATAGTTGTCCGGACGAGTTACAGCATTTAGCTTACGGTAGTCCACGCAAAAGCGTATTTCCCCATCTGGTTTGGGTACCAGAACCACTGGAGATGCCCATGCACTGGTAGATGGGCGGATTATACCCATCTGTAGCATGTTCTGGATCTCCCGTTCTATAGCAGCTTGGGCATGAGGAGACACTCGGTAGGGTGGGGTTCTGATTGGGTGAGCATTACCTGTATCAATGGAGTGGTATGCCCGTTCAGTCCGTCCTGGGGTGGCTGAGAACAATGGGGCGAAGCTAGTGCACAGCTCTTTGATTTGTTGCCGCTGCAGACGTTCCAGGGTGGTTGAGAGGTTGACCTCTTCCACGCCACCGTCTTTTTTCCCGTCGTAGTAGACACCGTCAGGCCACTCAGCATCGTCTCCCTGGACTGTAAACTGACAAACCTGTAAATCTCTGGAATAGAAAGGCTTGAGAGAATTAACATGGTACACTTTAGGCTTTAGTGAGGAATTGGGAAATGCTATGAGGTAGTTTACAGCTCCCAGGCGCTTTTGGACCGTGAATGGCCCTTCCCATGATGCTTCCATCTTATGGGCCTGTTGCGCCTTCAAGACCATAACCTGGTCTCCTACCTTGAAGGAACGTTCTCTGGCATGTCTGTCATACCAGGCCTTTTGCTCTTCTTGAGCATCCTTTAGGTTCTCTCTAGCAAGGGCTAAAGAGTGTCGGAGGGTGCTTTGTAGGTTGCTTACAAAGTCCAGAATGTTAGTTCCTGGAGAAGGCGTAAACCCCTCCCATTGCTGCTTCACCAACTGTAATGGCCCCTTAACCTCGTGACCATACACCAGTTCAAATGGTGAAAACCCTAAACTGGGATGTGGTACAGCCCTGTAGGCAAACAGCAACTGCTGCAACACTAGGTCCCAACTATTGGAGAATTCGTTGATGAATTTTCGTATCATGGCCCCCAAAGTTCCATTGAACCTTTCCACCAGGCCATTGGTTTGATGGTGGTATGGGGTGGCAACCAAGTGATTCACCCCATGAGTTTCCCACAGTTTTTCCATGGTCCCTGCCAGGAAATTAGACCCTGAATCTGTAAGGATGTCAGAGGGCCAACCTACCCTGGCAAAGATGTCTGTTAGGGCCAGGCACACAGTGTTAGCCCTGGTGTTGCCTAGAGCTACTGCTTCTGGCCATCGGGTAGCAAAGTCCACTAAAGTTAGTACGTACTGCTTTCCTCTGGGTGTCTTTTTTGGGAAAGGACCCAGAATATCCACAGCTACTCGCTGAAATGGGACCTCAATTATGGGGAGTGGCTGGAGGGGGGCCTTGACCTGGTCTTGAGGCTTTCCCACTGTTTGGCATACCTTACAAGACCGGACATACTTGGCAACGTCCTTGCCCATCCCCTCCCAGTGGAAGGACTTCCCCAACCGGTCCTTGGTTCTGTTCACCCCAGCATGGCCACTGGGATGATCATGGGCTAAGCTTAAGAGCTTCTCCCGGTACTTAGTTGGAACCACCAACTGTTTTTGCGGCTGCCATTCTTCCCGGTGTCCACCAGAAAGAATTTCCTTGTATAAAAGTCCTTGGTCTATAACAAACCGGGATCGATTAGAAGAGCTGAGAGGCGGTGGGGTGCTCCGTGCCGCCGCCCAAGCTTTCTGAAGGCTGTCATCTGCTTCCTGCTCAGTCTGGAACTGTTCCCTTGAGGCTGGGGTCACCAGTTCTTCCTCAGACTGTGGACTTGGGCTTGGTCCCTCTGGAAGCGATGTAGCTGATGGGGTTGTTTCCGTTGCTGGTGAACCGCTCTCCGCTGGTGCACCTGAGGGTATTTCAGGCTCTGGCTGAGCCTTTTGGGTATGGCTGTCTTTTGCTTCTGCCAGTTCTGGTTCGCTGGTGCCCTCTGGCGTTGAGTTTGAAGATGTGGTTGCACTTGCTGGTGCTGGTTGCTGTTCCAGTTCCGGGCCTGGGACTGGAGGTGCTGTGGCTGTTTCAGTGGTTGGCATGGAATCCGGGTCCACTACCTCTGTCTGGGTCTCTGGTAACACAGACGGGGCCTCTGTGGACGGCTCAGGAACAGGAATGGGTCTGGAAGCTTGCCTGGTTTGGCTACGTGTAACCATTCCCACTCTCTTGGCCCGCCTCACCTGGTTGGCCAAGTCTTCCCCCAGTAGCATGGGGATAGGATAATTGTCATAGACTGCAAAAGTCCACATTCCTGACCAGCCTTTGTACTGGACAGGCAGTTGAGCTGTAGGCAAGTCTACAGCTTGTGACATGAAGGGGTAAATTGTAACTTTGGCCTTTGGGTTGATGAATTTGGGGTCAACGAAGGATTGGTGGATAGCTGACACTTGTGCCCCCGTGTCTCTCCACGCAGTAACCTTCTTTCCGCCCACTCTCAAATTTTCCCTTCGCTCCAAGGGTATTTGAGAGGCATCCGGGCCTGGGGATCTTTGGTGTGATGGTGGTGTAATGAATTGCACTCGCATGGTGTTCTTGGGACAGTTGGCCTTGATATGTCCCAGTTCATTACACTTAAAGCATCTTCCATCTGATGGGTCACTGGGCCGAGGTGAGTTACTGGAGACTGGTGAGGTTGAAGGGTAGGGTATCTGTGGCTTTACTTGGGGGGTATGTGGGGTCTTTGGCTGTCCTCGGTTGTAGGGTTTATGGTCTGTGTGCCCCCTGGGGTAATCGTTCCCCTTGACAATAGCTTTCTTGCTTTCTGCCAGTTCCATCCATTTGGCTCCAATCTCCCCCGCCTCAGCGATATCTTTGGGATTTCCATCTTGTATGTACCGTGTGATGTCTTCAGGAACACCATCCAAGAACTGCTCCATTTGTATGAGGAGGTTCAGTTCTTCCAAGGTTTGAATGTTGTTTCCTGTTATCCAGGCCTCATAGTTTTTTGCAATGTAGTAGGCGTGTTTGGGAAATGACACCTCGGGTTTCCACTTTTGGGTTCTGAAGCGCCGACGGGCATGATCTGGGGTTATCCCCATTCGGTATCTGGCCTTGGTTTGAAAAAGTTTATAGTCATTCATTTGCAGCTTAGGCATTTCAGCTGCCACCTCTGCTAAAGGTCCACTGAGCTGTGACCTCAATTCTACCATGTACTGGTCTTCGGGGATGCTGTACCCAAGACAAGCTCTTTCAAAATTTTCCAAGAAGGCCTCGGTGTCATCACCTGCCTTGTAGGTGGGAAATTTCCTGTGCTGTGGAGCAATAATTGGCGCCGGGTTGTTAGGGTTGGCTGGAGTCTGTTGCTTAGCCTTTTCTAATTCCATGGCCTGTTGGTGGGCTTCCCTCTGGAGTTCTATCTGTCTTCTGTGGGCTGCCTCTTCTTCTGCTTGCTTCCTTCTGTGGGCCAACTCTTCTTCTGCTTGCTTCCTTCGGTGGGCCACCTCTTCTTCTTCTATTTTTCTTTTGTGTGCTGCCTCTTTGATTTGTTCTTCTCTTTCTTTCATCTCCATTTGTCGCCTGTGTTCAGCTTCTTTGAATTGCTCTTCGGCCTTAATTTTTGCCTTAGAAGTCATGATTCCTGTTTTCTTGGGTTGGGGTGCCCTCCGGTGTTTATCTTCTGAACTGCAGGTTCTCTGTTGCCTCCTGAAGTCTGCCTAGCAACAGTGCCTTTAGCTAATTTTCCTTTTCTCTCTCTAGCTAATGTTCAATGAAGGGAAACCAGAAAAACCACTTTATTTGCATGCATATAAGTGCTGGTACTTGCCTCCTAATGGGAGGGCTATTGCATGACAAAAGACCCTCAACAGTTTGGTAATGGCTTCTCGCTTAACATGCAAGCCACAAACTGCCAGAGAGAGCAGAAAAAAAAAATTCTCTCTGGTTCCCTTTTTAAAACCAACTGTTTCTCTCTCTGCTAAAAAGCCCTTAGCAGAGAAAAGAAAAATATAATATTCCTACTGGCTTCTGGATTCTGTCTATATCCCACCAGCTGCCACTCATGTGATAACCTTATTCCCAGATTTGGACCTTAGCGTCCAAAATATGGGGGTTAGCATGAAAACCTCCAAGCTTAGTTACCAGCTTGGACCTGGTACCTGCTGCCACCACCCAAAAAATTAGAGTGTTTTGGGGCACTCTGGTCCCCCTGGAAACCTTCCCTGGGACCCCACGACCCAAATCCCTTGAGTCTCACAACAAAGGGAAATAATCCTTTTTCCCTTCCCCCCTCCAGGTGCTCCTGAAGAGATACACAGACACAAGCTCTGTGAAACTACACAGAGAGACTCCCCCTCTCTGTTCCCAATCCTGGAAACAAAAAGTACTTTCCTATTCCCCCAGAGGGAATGCAAAATCAGGCTAGCAATCCAACACACAGATCTCCCCTGATTTCTTCCTCCCACCAATTCCCTGGTGAGTACAGACTCAATTTCCCTAAAGTAAAGAAAAAACTCCAACAGGTCTTAAAAGAAAGCTTTATATAAAAAGAAAGAAAAATACATACAAATGTTCTCTCTGTATTTAGATGATATAATACAGGGGCAATTGCTTAAAAGAATATTAAATAAACAGCCTTATTCAAAAAGAATACAAATCAAAGCACTCCAGCACTTATATTCATGCAAATACCAAAGAAAAGAAACCATAGAACTTACTATCTGATCTCTTTGTCCTTACACTTAGAAACAGAAAATTAAAAAGTAGAACTACTTCTCCAAAGCTCAGAGAAAACAGGCAGGCAGACAAAAGACTCAGAGACTAAATTCCCTCCACCCAAAGTTGAAAAAATCCGGTTTCCTGATTGGTCCTCTGGTCAGGTGCTTCAGGTAAAAGAGACATTAACCCTTAGCTATCTGTTTATGACAACAGGACCACCCTGATCACCTATGAGCAGGTCCTCTAGCTCCAAATCACAGGTAGAATCATATGCCTCATGAGGGCATGGATCTAAAGCAGATCACAGACACCCCACAGATGAGACCCAAGGACTTGTCCTGCCAGTATGCGGTTCGGGCCAATGGCAGATTCTTCCTCCGTGGGCAGTGTGTGGATCGACACAACAGATACCACTAGGGGAAAAATGTCTTCCAGTAACTGTGCACATGACACATGCACACCTATACTGGAGCAGCACATCTCGAAGAACAACAGTTACGGAAAGGTTAGTAACCATTTTTTAATCAAAAGTAGTTTGCATATATTGTAAGGGACCATTCAAGGTACAGTGGCTGATAAACACCTCTGCGGTCATAGGACAAAAAGAGGGTGTTGGTGGGTTACAGGTAGTTGTAATAAACCATAAATCCAGTGCCTTTGTTCAGTTCATGGTTTTTTGTGTCAAACAGACCAATGAATTTAAGCTTCATCTTATGAAAGTGTTGTGTAAGAAGTTTCCTTTGAGGATGAGAACTGGCAGGTCAGATATAGAGTGATTGCTTTGTGAAAGAAGTGTTCACCCACAGGTGATACAGAGTTTTTGTCTTTATCATTTTCCTGTGCAAGTTCATTTGACAGCATAGTGATTGTCTGGTGTCATCCACATAGTTGTCATTGGGGCATTTAGTGCACTGGATGAGGTACACCACATGTTGTGATAGGCATGTGTAGGATCCATGCAGGGGTGAAAGTTATATTAATGTCTTACTGGTACAAGGGCCAGCTCTTGGCCCCCAGAAGGGGCAGGGCTGGGGGTCAGCCAAACCCAGCCAGCCCATTCGCGCTGCCTGGCCCACACCACCCAGGGGTCTGGCTGCTGCCAGTAGTGGTGGTGGTGGCTGGGAGCCCCAGGCCTTTTTAAATCGCTGGCCCTGGGGCAGCTGCAGCTTTTGCCCCCCTTCTAGCAGGGCAGACCACGGGGGGGGGGAGCGGACAAAAGAGGCAGCAAGGAGGGTACTTTGCCACGGCAGCACTTTAACCCCATCCCCTATCCGTCAGCTGCATACAGGTCAGTACTGGCTTCTTACCAGTACTCTGTACCAGCCTTCACTGACCTACTTTCACCCCTGGATCCATGAATCTTGAAAGATGTGCTGATCATTGTAGCAGTGGAGATATGTCTACAGGTTTTGCATCTGTTGTTCTTGCAGGGTCTGGTGCCACTTCTAGTTGCTGGGTCCTGTTCTGTAGGGAGTTTGCTTCTGATGAAGAGGTTGGGGGATTGTTTAAAGGCCAGAAGTGGGGGTTCATGAAAGATTTCTTTCAGGATAGGGCCTCCATTGAGTAGCGTTGAAGTTGTTTGATGATACCCCGTATGGGTTCCAAGATGGAGCGATAGGTGACAACTAGAGGTGTGGTCACTTCAGAGGGGGTTTTACTTCTGTATTGAAGCAGGTTCTCTCAGGTTATTTGAGTGACCTATTGCATGATGTGATCTACTTCTCTGGTGGAGTGTTCTTGTTTGGTGAAGGCCATTTTAAGGTGTATATCCCAGACTTTCTCCTCGAAGCATATTCTGTGGTATCTGAGTGCCTGGCTGTCGATAACAGATTTCTTGGTGTGTTTAAGGTGGTTGCTGGATCTATAAAGGTAGGTGTGCTCATCCATGCCTTTTTTATGTATGGTTGTCAGTAGGTTTGCATTGTTGAAGCTGATTGTGGTGTCTGGGGAGTTGATGTTAGTGTGGGAGTGTTCCAGAGAGACTTTAAGAGGATGAAGATACCCCCTCTTTTTGCCCTCTGACTGCAGAGACGTTAATGGGCCACTCTACCTTGAATAAAGCAACAAAGGGTCCTGTGGCACCTTATACCTTGAATAAAGCAACAAAGGGTCCTGGGGCCTTATGCTCCAATACGTCTGTTAGTCTGTAAGGTGCCACAGGACCCTTTGTCGCTTTTTACAGATCCAGACTAACATGGCTACCCCTCTAATAATTTCTACCTTGAATGGTCCCTTACAATATGTGCTAACTACTTGTGCTAAACAATCTGTTATACCTTGTGTTTTGTTTTGACACTGGGAGGAATTCCTTTCACAGACCTGAAGAAGAGCTCTGTGTGACTTGAAAGCTTGTCTTTCTCACCAACAGAATTTGGTCTAATAAAAGATATTACCTCACCCACCTTGTCAGTCTAATACTTTAGGACTGACACAGCTACAACTACACTGTATATGAAGACAGAAGTGACAGGTGCTTAACTGCCATTGACGTTCCATTTGAAATTTACCTCAAAAAATTTTGAGCAAAATATTTCAAACCAAACTTTCTAAACATTTTGGTTTAAAATTTTTGTGTGGGAAACCTGTTTAATGCTGTGTTTTAGAGTTCAGATAATTTTGAGTTAACTGTGCAGGGGAAATAAAGTGACAATAATTTGTTTAAAATTGAGAACTTTTCCCCCCAATACTGCTGAACACACAAACTGCTGAAAGGATTTTTTTCAAACTTTCTAAATAGTATTAATAATATTTATTATTATATTTGTAGTAGGTTTGTATCATGATAGCGCTGAGGAGCACCAGTCATAGACCAGGCCTCCATAGTGCTAAACTGTACAAACACAATGAATTCTTATTTGGACAGAGACCAAGAAACAAATGTTCATCTGGGGTAATTGCCACAGGCCCATTAACTGGATCTGCCCCCATGTGTGATTGTGTTGCCCTGAAGATGAATTTTTCACAGAGATAAGACTATGAAGGCAAGACATTGTAACTGATCCTATTTTGTAACCTTAGCTATAGTGGTCAAGTCTGGGCAAATAAATATGGGTTATTAAAAAAAATATTTATTGGATATGTATCCATATATTTTGTAAAATATATTATCTCTATATATATAATTTTAACATAAAATGTATAAAAATATATAATTGGTTCAGGTACACTAAATTTATGTTGTCTATATGTTAATCATGTATTTATTAAATCAAATTAATATAGTACGATACTACATTAGTCATATACCAGTATACAAAATATATAGCTAAAAACTGAGAACCAACAAGTACAGAGAGAGAGAAAGAGAGAGAAAAAGCCAAGCAGGAGCCTGGAAGCATAGTGTGATCTTGGAAAATGCTGGAGAGAAAACTTTTTGGTCTGGTGTTAGCTAAAGAGTCTTGAGGGCTGTAAGCTAAGAAACTGCTCCTTTTGTTCTTGTTTCCCTCTGTGGTCGGAGACAGGGGACTTTGTACATTCCTTGTAAATAAACAAGATTGCAACAAAGAAAATACCAGACCCCAGGAATTTCTACTTCCAGCATGAACATCCCCAGTATTCCAAACTGTGACAAACTGCTCTAGTTGAAAAGGGGCAACACAGGCACTAAACTCTATGGTGTATAGTCCGTTAATGGTCCCATTAGCGCTTTCTAATTCTGAGTAAGTAGTGGATTGTATTAGTAGGACTGCCAGAAACTAAAATGCACAAATATCTAGGCACAAAAAGTTGGTGACAATAAAAGATCAAACCAACAGTTCCCAACCCAGCCCCAAGTGGCAATCCAGAACAGGGGTATAAAAGTAGCAAGGGGGCTGTACCATTTTCCTGGCACCATCTCCCTCCTGTGCACATGCAATTGCCCCCATGCCTCCTGTTTGCGGGGCATTGTGCTGTGCACCATCAACCTGCTATGGCTACAGCTTCCCTATCCCCATCCAGCTCTCAGCTTTCAGTCCCAGCTCTCAGGCTGAAGCTACCTGGTCTTTCCTTTTTAGCCAGCTTCTGCTCTAGTCCCCTAGGCCTGCTGCTCCTGCCTTAGTGCAGCCTCTGGCTCTTTTGTGACTCCCTTTACTGGCTGGCTGTGCTGAAGATTTTGATTTTGAGATTGGTTTTGTTATTTTAATAAATCCATCCTCAAGGAGGGGTGTGGAGGTTTGATTTAAGGGACCCAGAGCTGAGGTAGAGAGACACTGAGGCAGGGGTGCATTAGGAAAAAGCGTAGCTGTAGAATGATTTTGGGCCACCTGTTTTTTAAGTACGTTAAATCCAGCCATGTGACATTTTTAAAAGAAGGTAGGGAAGGCTAGCAGGCTTTGTTCTATATAGTGAGGATTTATACCTGAAATTCTGTACTGGCTAGTTTTAGAAACAAATTTGGGGAGAAATTGAATCAACCTGTTTGTGTTAATACAATGTACAGTAACATTTACATGTCAACAACTGATGAGTTGCTAGTTTGTGCAAATAAGTTTTACAAGCATAAATTCCACAGTTTGTGGGGAAAAGTGATAGTGTAATAACTGCACGCTCAAGTGATTGTGCATGCAAGGATATGTGAATGGTCTGTGAGTGATTTAATATATACATCAGTATATTTGGCTATTTAATTTGAATTTTATTGGCAGCAATAAATTTATTGCTAAACTGCAGCCATAATTCCATCTTTTGGTACTGAAGGAATTTATCATGGAAGGTACTAAGCATCTTCAGCTCTCACTGAAAACAACAGGAATTGAGCAACATGGTCTTTTAAAGTACATTTGTCTTTAATCTCTTAACTTTAGCTCAAACATGTTGAAACTTTTAGGAGAAGTAGTTTGGGTCCAATTTGTAACTTCAGTATTGTAAAAGTTGTGGGGAAAATCCCTATGAATTCTAAATCCAGCTTCAGAATCTACTGCTTCATCAATCTGAAAGTGTCTAGGAATTAAAACTGTCTAATTCTTCTGAAAAGCAAAGGCCTAGATTGTCACAGTCTTTATTCAGCTGCACTGGTGAGTAAGATGAAGTAAGGGCCCTCACTTACTCCCATGTTCATGCTTTCTCAGCTTGTGGCTCCTGTTGTGGGGAGAAGTGCAAGGAACTGGCCAAGAAGAGAGAAAGGGGAATAAGTTGTGTCACCCTTACTCATGGAAGAGAGCAAGGTTACAGACTAACCCAAAGGGACTACAGAATATCTGCTCTGTCTCTGCTGGGCATTTTTAGGTGACCAGCAGCAAATGCGAAAAATCGAGACGGGGGGTGGGGGGGAGGGGTGGTAACAGGAGCCTATATAAGAAAAAGACCCAAAAATCGGGATTGTCCCTATAAAATCAGGATATTTGGTCACTCTAGGCATGTTGTAGTAACTAGTATCCTTTGAGCTATGCTGACATATATTGATAATGCTGGCACCTAAACAAGGAAACAGTTACAGCTATATTAAAATCATAAAGAATGTTTCACAAAGGGAAAAATGGCTAGAATAAATATAGCTAAGCATTTTAAGAGCATCTTAGAAATAATGGAAATAGTAAACAATGAAACTTTTATAAAAGTTTATGTGGAAATAATTGAAAAAAAAATGATATTGCATATAAACCAGTTTGAGTAAAATGATATATTTGACTATAAGATAAATAATAATTTACAGTTAGTTTATGAAGCTTTGCATAACATACTATTGTGACAGTACAAGTTATAAAAATATAATAAATTGTTGTGTATGAATCATTTCAATTATAAAGTTTTACTTCTTTAATAGAAAATACTACTTGTCTGTTTGTGGTTTTTTCCTCTACAGAAACTGATGAGGTCATCAATATTTCATATGTTCATACTGAGCATGGTGGCAGTAGATGTCATTGTCGCTGCTAGTAATTACTACAAAGGAGAGACTTTCAGAAGACAGCATGATGAATTTTACCTAGCTGAGGTGAGTTTACTGGGCTTGCTATCCAGATAGTTTTCAAGACGAAAAAAGTAGACAAACTATGTGAATGTCAAGCAACTTGTCATTTCTTTATTCCCTTAAGCTTTCTGAGATTTTTTTGCAAATTGTTCAAGTTCCTCTGTCTGACAATGGCTGACAGCCCTTTAAAAAAAAAAGACAACAGCCTTCTGAAAGGTAATTTCCTCAAACAAAATGTCAGTGGTAATGAACTGAGGCTTGAGTACAACCTCTTCAGGCAATGCATGGCTGATAAGCTGCTTTTTTATCAATAGGAGTGCAGACCGAAGAATTTAGCTTGTTTTTATTTCAAACCAAATAAACATACCTTGTAAAATATAGGCCTTATTCTGGAAAGCATCCCTATTCAGGAAAGCTCTTAAGCACATACTTAACTGTAATCTTGTTCTTAAGTATAGCCTGAACAGTACTCAAAATAGCCTGAATTTGGTGACATTGTGGGCATGATGCAGAAAAAAATATTCAATAGGGGTTTTGGAGAGGGCTGAAGCTCTGCTCTTGGAATGATGAAAGGGTGAAAAGGAGCTGTTTTTTAGCTGCCTGGATAAATATTTTAATGCTGCTGGCATTCTGTTGTAGAGTCATAGAGTCGTAAGACTGGAAGGGACCTTGAGAGGTCATCTAGTCCAGTCCCCTGCACTCATGGCAGGACTAAGTATTATCTAGACCATCCCTGACAGGCATTTGTCCAATCCGGTCTTAAAAATTACCAATGATGGAGATTCCACAACCTCTCTAGGCAATTTATTCCAGTACTTAACCATCCTGACAGTTAGGAAGTTTTTCCTAATGCCCAACCTAAACCATCTTTGCAATTTAAGCCCATTGCTTCTTGTCCTATCTTCAGAGGTTAAGAAGAACAATTCTTCTCCCTCCTGAAAGAGTGGACAGTGGAGAGGAGCCAAGGCAGCGTTGTTCACCCTCATCCCTGAGCCTTTCGTACCGCACAATCTCAGAGCCAAATGTCTTGTGCCTTTACTGGGAATAGTGGTATCAGTGTAGGTAGGACCTGCACTGGGGAGTGGTCAGTCTGCAATCGTTGGTCCCAATTTAGGAAAGCACTTAACATTGCAGACTCAGACTTTAAGGCCAGAAGGGGCCATCATGATCAATTAGTCTGACTTCCTGCACATCACAAGCCTCAGAACCTTGCACTACACTGCTTTCAATTCCCTGGGCCAGTTCCCCGCAGCCCCAGACTTCACCAAAGCTTCATTCTTACTTCAAGGCTCATCTAAGTTCAGGCCCAGCAGCCAGCGAGGAGCTCTTCTTCACTCAATGGTGCTGCCATTCACTTTGGCCAGCCAGGAGCACAAGCTGCACTCCTCTAGCTCCAACAAGGAACTGACTGTCTCTGACTCTGAAGCTCCTTTTATATGGCCCTTCTGGGCCCTGATTGGCTGCTTCCCCTGCAGCCACTCTGATTGGCTGCTTGGAGGACACCTCTAGTGCTCCTTTTGTGGGATGAATGTGGCAGGCTGACTGTTTCTGATCACTTTCCTCTCCTCTAAGTGCTTCAGAACTGATTCCTTGAGGACCTGCTTCATGATTTTTCCAGGGACTGAGGTAAGGCTGACTGGCCTGTAGTTCCCTGGATCCTCCTTCTTCCCTTTTTTAAAGATGGGCACGACAGTACCTTTTTTCCAGTCATCCGGGACCTCCCCCGTTCGCCATGAGTTTTCAAAGATAACGGCCAATGGCTCTGCAATCACATCCGCCAACCCCTTTAGCACCCTTGGATGCAGCGCATCCAGCCCCATGGACTTGTGCTCGTCCAGTTTTTCTAAATAGTCCCGAACCACTTCTTTCTCCACAGAGGGCTGGTCACCCTGTCCCCATACTGTGCTGCCCAGTGCAGCAGTCTGGGAGCTGACCTTGTTTGTGAAGACAGAGGCAAAAAATCATTGAATACATTAGCTTTTTCCACATCCTCTGTCACTGGGTGCCTCCCTCATTCAGTAAGGGGCCCACACTTTCCTTGACTTTCTTCTTGTTGCTAACATACCTGAAGAAACCCTTCTTGTTACTCTTAACATCTCTTGCTAGCTGCAACTGCAAGTGTGATTTGGCCTTCCTGATTTCACTCCTGCATGCCTGAGCAATATTTTTATACTCCTCCCTGGTCATTTGCCCAATCTTCCACTTCTTGTAAGCTTCTTTTTTGTGTTTAAGATCAGCAAGGATTTCACTGTTAAGCCAAGCTGGTCGCCTGCCATATTTACTATTCTTCCTACACATCGGGATGTTTTTTTCCTGCAGCCTTAATAAGGATTCTTTTAAAAACAGCCAGCTCTCCTGGACTCCTTTCCCCCTCATGTTATTTTCCCAGGGGATCCTGCCCATCAGCTCCCTGAGGGAGTCAAAGTCTGCTTTTCTAAAGTCCAGGGTCCGTATTCTGCTGCTCTCCTTTCTTCCTTGTGTCAGGATCCTGAACTCGACCATCTCATGGTCACTGCCTCCCAGGTTGCCATCCACTTTTGCTTACCCTACTAACTCTTCTCTGTTTGTGAGCAGCAGGTCAAGAAGAGCTCTGCCCCTAGTTGGTTCCTCCAGCACTTGGACCAGGAAATTGTCCCCTACACTTTCCAAAAACTTCCTGGATTTTCTGTGCACCGCTGTATTGCTCTCCCAGCAGATATCAGGGTGATTAAAGTCTCCCATGAGAACCAGGGCCTGCGATCTAGTAACTTCTGCTAGTTGCCGGAAGAAAGCCTCATCCACCTCATTCCCCTGGTCTGGTGGTCTATAGCAGACTCCCACTATGACATCACCCTTGTTGCTCACATTTATAAACTTAATCCAGAGACTCTCAGGTTTTTTTGCAGTTTCATATCAGAGCTCTGAGCAGTCATACTGCTCTCTTACATACGATGCAACTCCCCCACCTTTTCTGCCCTGCCTGTCGTTCCTGAACAGTTTATATCCGTCCATGACAGTACTCCAGTCATGTGAGTTATCCCACCAAGTCTCTGTTATTCCAGTCACATCATAGTTCCTTGACTGTGCCAGGACTTCCAGTTCTCCCTGCTTGTTTCCCATGCTTCTTGCATTTGTGTATAGGCACTTAAGATAACTCGCTTATTGTCCCACTTTCTCGATCTGAGATAGGAGTCCTCCCCTCCTGCATTCTCCTGCTTGTGCTTCCTCCCGGTATCCCATTTCCCAACTTACCATTTTTCGCAAGGTTCAATTCTGCTTGGCTTTTGGCACTTCTCACTTTGTTCTTAAGTCCATCCTATTTCGGAAAGCATAGAGGCATGTGCTTACCTTTAAATATGGCCTTTAGTCCACGTCACTAAACATATATCTAATCACCTTTCCCAATTAGGGATGCTTTCCTGAATTGGAGCCACTGCTCACACAAGTAAAAGTTCCCCTATGTTGGAGGCCATATTTACTGTGTCTGGAGCCCACAGCCACTGGGGAAGTTACAATATGGCCCTATATTTTACATACAAATGCCATTAAATTGACTCAAAGAAATCCTAACATTTAACTCCTCAGCAAGATCCGTTCTCTAGGATAGTGTCTATGCCAAAGTGTGTTTATCTATTCAGTAAAATTGAAATTGTAAGGATGATATTTTATTTAACAAGGTTTCAATGATTTCCATAATAAACCTACTAAAAATGGGGGGGTGAGAGGAGTTTGTATTTGCAAAGGTTTTATATTTACAAAATTGTTTTAAGAAAGGTGGAATAATGTTAGCTTTCCATCATTATTATAGCTGATACAAAATTTTTCCTCCTAAATGAATCCCCTTCCCATAGCAGAGCAATATATTTCAGACTAATCAGTGATAAATATGGAATGTACCAAAAATCCCAATCGCAGCACATTTCAAGACTGTACTGTAGTTCAGCACACAATAAACAGAATCCAGAGGTCAGAGTCAATAACATAACTGATATGACTTGACATTTTCATATTTTTAAACAATGGTCTTAAAGGGAAGCTGTCAAGTCCTTTCACTTCAGGCACTTTAAACAAGCTTTTGAATAAAAAATGTGTTTTTACTAGAATGTACCGCACTGGGGTTGGTGCAGGTTTTGTTGATTGTCCTAGTAATGAAAATTTTCTCTGTATATGTCCACATATGAAAAAAAAACACATGCATATGAGGGAGAATGGTATTGTGATTAAGGCACTGGACTGGGACTAAGGAGATTTAGGTTTGCATCCTAGTTCTGCTACAGATTTTGGTGTGACCTTAGTCAGGTCTGTAAATGGGGATAATAATACTTTCTTTGTCTGTTTAGGCCCTGATCCTGCAATTAACACAGGATCAGAGCCTCAGGTTGTAAGTTTTGTTGAGGGGAGGGACTGTCTCTAATTTTCAGTACAATGCCTAGCAGAGTGGTATCCTGATCTTGGTAAGGTCCTCCAAGCACTACTGTGATACAAATAATAATGCTGTCTATTGTCATACTACATGTGTATTTCTGTGCAGGGCACTGTATGCATGTTATATTTACTTTTTCATTATTCAGTGCTAAAAAGGTTCTCTTTAAAATCTGGGATGTAGTGATCTGTCATGGGGCTGGTACACCTATCACACTTATGGGACGGGGGAACGGCACTACAGCCTACACTCTAAGCCTACAGTGGCCTACATCCTGAGCCTCAGAGCAGTATGGTCTAACGGCCGGAGTCAATAAGTGGCCCTCCCTTGCAGGGCTGCATGATGGCCTTGTGGCCAGAGTGAATAGGGCTGCCCTCCCTGTCAGGGCTGAGTGGCCTAATGGCCAGACTCAATACGGCTGCCCTCCTCTGCAATGTCTCCAACAGCAGGCAGACAAGGCCTTATAGACCCCATCATAAGGACAATGAGATAATCACCCAAACATGTCTAAAAAACTCCGAAGAAACAAACAAGATGAATGAGCTGCACCTCCAGTTGTCAGTCAAGCCCTTTTCATCTTTCTTCTCTAGCTCTCTCTCGCTCTTTCCTTTTGTGTATCTGACTAGGCAGCAGCTCTCACAGGTTTTGACAGGACTTGGCAAAGTCCACTTGGCACTTCAGGTTCACCAATGCCCAGCAATAGTACCAGGAAGTTGTAGATATGTGGAAAGTCTATCACGTTCATTAAAATCCTTAAGATAATATAGTCTCAAAAGTTCAATTTTGGAATTATCTATCTATTTAAATTCAGCAGGCAAGCCTAGCCTGGAGTATTTCATATGCTCAGCTACAGGAAGGAAGCCTGCTTCCTTTATGGAAACTAGAGGACAGATAGCTCTAGAAACAGGGAGACTCTTAAGAGTTAAAGCAGTGCGGGGGAAGGGGGAAAGGATGTAAATTCTAAACCCAGATTCCACTTATTACATATTTCAATACACCCAACTATTTGCAAAGCTTAAGGTACATTACAAATGTATTTATCAGCCCATTGTACCAAAATAAATAGTATTCATGGTCAGATTGAGATAATCAGAAAGTTATTTAAATTTGAATATATTGACCTTATAGAATCAGAAAAAGCAGTCTGGTGAGAGAGAAAAGAAACAAACAAACAAAAAACTCAACCAAGTATAGCTTCCTAGCACCAGGGAAGGGTGCAGAGCAACTCCATGGTGGACATCACCATAAAGATCTAATTATATGTGTTCATTGGTTAGACAGTAAGAGGGTGTGCTGTAGAAAAAACCAAGACAGACAGAAAAGAAGAAGTCTTCTCCGTTATGATAGGTTTCAGGATTGAAGCCTTAGTGAAGAGCATTAAGAATCCTGAAAAGCAGTGGCCTACACTCTGTAGGCATGAACAAGGTTAGACAGTTTTTTTTCTGCTACCATCTCACATGGCAGTGTCCTTTGCAATGAATCTATGTCCTTGTATCAATACAGTTCTGAGAAAGTCCCTATCCCTCTTGCCAAAGTGAAGATTAAACAGAATATGGAACCTGAAAAGGGAGAGAAGGGCCAAAGATCTGGGATCCTAACTTCATTGATCCAACTCAGAAGGACTCTCCTCTAAGTTCACGGGTAGCTCTACACTCCCCTCAGCCAAGTCAGGGCAGCACAGCAGAACCAGCTTAGATGGTAGTCTTGGGTATTGACCCTAGATTTGCTCATCGTGAAACAGCATTAGCACCCTGCAACCTACAGGGAAGCATGCCATCTCATATGGCTCCTCTTTGGCTTCTTTCCAGGGCTGGCTCTACCATTTTTGCTGCCCCAAGCAAAAAAAAAAAGAAAAAAAGGCCACTCGGACTGTGCCACCCCAAGAATGGATGGAGCCTTAGCATGTGCCGCCCCAGGCACATGCTTCCTCTGCTGGTGCCTGGAGCCGGCCCTGCTTCTTTCCTAACTGAGCCTCACATACTTTTTCTCATGGCTCATGAGGATGCATAGGTGTTTTGACAGAAGGAAATGTGGCAGCACAGCAGATGGTAGCAACTTGTTTAACCAGTTGCCTGCCCCTGCCTGGCACCCCATGGTCTTTTCTATGGATTCACCCTCGTCCCCTCTCTGCAGCAGCAGAAGGGGTAGATATGAGTATAAATTTTTATATAAACCTACATTATTGCATTGCATAGCTAACAAAAAATTCAAGTCAGATGTTGTGTATTTGACTTCTGAATCTTATGTAATTAATTACAATGAAGGGAAAATGCCCAGCTCTATCAGTGGGAAGGCAGGTGTATAAGTGTAACCAAATGCTATGCAAACCATCTGATAAATTTTTCAGTGTTAGTGGTTTGAGGTCCTCTGACAAGGATGTAAAATGCAAATCATCCTGCCTACACATTTGTAGAATAAATTTAAATATATTTAACATCATATTTGCTAATCTTGTCCCTAATGCAACACCTATATATTCTGAATTGTGTGAATGTTAGAGTTGCTTCTCCACTGCTGTAAGGTTGAATTCCAATACTTTTCTGTATTTCATAACTGGAGTGCACGCGCGCGCACACACACACACACACACACACACACCCAAATCCTTTGGGGCTGAAATTTTGTATGACTCTTCTTTGCTCAAAGGCCTTTTTTTCTTTAACCCAGATTAAAATACTTTTCCTGTGTGTTTCAAACAGAGGTTTTGTTCATACTGTACTTGAAACCCTTTTTTTCAGACTTGACTTGTTTTGTAGATCTCAATGATATCTACAAAGGAACAGGTCAAGGAAAATTGGTCATTATCTTTGAAGATATGAAGACTGAGAGGTGTGTGCAGGTGTGTGTGTGCTTGCACAGTAGGGTGTTCAGTTGGGTTTTATTGCTTAGCCTAAACAAAAGGTTTAGAACACTGGGGTGCTGCAAGACATCTTAGTTTGAATTAATCATGCAAAGAACTTTAAAGTTTGATAAATATTTCAAACACTTTAGGAAAACTGTTGCAGATACTGCTGGTGATACTGCTCACCAACAAGCCAATTAACCTCTGTGTCTGACTTTTTCCATTTGTAAAAAGAAGATTAATAATATTTGACCTCAGAGAACCCTCTGAACATCGATTTGTTAATGTTTGAAAATATTAGTTCTGTGTAAGTATTACCTGTTAATTCAATGTCTAGTGTAGTCAAGGGTCAGTGGAGTTTACCCACTTCTCATTTGGGGAATATAGAGGTTAGGTTAGTTTACCCACTTCTTTTCTTACCACTGCACAACTTGTCCTGCCCCTGCAGCCTAGAAACTGGTGAGGGGAGGACAAATATCCCTTTCTCTGTCCTACCTCTACTGCCTATTGGGAGAAGTCTCGAGGGGATACATTGATAAATCAAAAAGGCATGGGAGGAACTGGGGATGGAGGGTGTTTAGCCAGAGGCATTTTCTGTGGCAAGTCTGCAAATAAAATGAGAGAAAATGTATACGTCGTAGTAATAGGAGGGGAGAGGCAGAGGGGGCTAGCCTCAGCTAGAGCAGATAGCTAAGTTGTCTAAATGTCAGGGTTAAAAATTTCAGTCTCCAGGGCTAAAGGTGCAAATCTAGGATTAACTGGTCCTTCTCTTCAGTGTGAACTCTTATGCAGTTTACTGTGTAAATATTTCAGAAAAGGCCTTTAAGAACTGCACATTTCGGCCCCTGCCTTCAAGTCTTCCCCTGTCACTTCCTACCTCACACTCTCTCCCCTATGAACACTTCTTGCCTACCTACATCTCCATTTAAAAACGGCAGAATTTACCAGATTTATTACTCCTTTATTTTATTTGTTTTAACCTTCATCTAGAGTTGCCAATCCTCCAGGATTGTTCTGGAGTCTCCAGAAATTAAAGATTAATCTTTAATTAAAGATTATATCATGTGATGAAACCTCGAGGAATATGTCCAACCAAAATTGGCAATCGTACCCTCATCCCTTCTTTCCTTACCCATTTCTGTTGGTTTATTTTTGTGCATGGGTGGGAAAAAATTAAATGTTCATAAAAAAACAATAACTGTTGAGTCAATTCTCTTTCAACCTTTGCTTGCTCCTTAGATCTGTCCAATCTATGTTATATTTAAAATTGGTTCAACCATTGTTATGCATTGTGCAAAATATCTTATCATATTGTACTGGCCAATTCTCTCTCTTGGGAGACACACACAGAGCACTCAAAATTGGTTAAAGGATTGGTCTGATACTCTCCAAAAACTATTATTTTGAGACCTATGAGCAAGTAAAAATAAGGGGTTGTGGTATAAGCTGCAATTCAAACTTAACTTTGTTAGCCAGGCACAGGATCATCCACAAGAGCTGATATTAATATGTTTATAGGTTCAACAAGTAATCTCAAATAGCTTAGAACCATCAATCTAACCTGAGTGGGATCCAGTTGCAACAAGCTCAGGCCAACTGAGAATTTGCCAAGCTTGGGAGAACATTAGACCCAATGAATGAAAGGAAATATGTATATGGTTTTTCAAATTTGAATATTTTTTATTATTAATCTGTTTTTTAATTGTAACAAATAGTTTGTGATAATTTGTGATTATCTCTTTTTACAGAAAATTAGCACTTTAGAAATATCAACTTGCTCTATCATCTCTGTGAAGGTACACTATATGGTATACAAACAGGAATTCTATCATTTTCCTGAATGCTCTGTTTATAGTCAAAGTTTGAGAATTTACAAATAAGTGCCATTTGTTCATAAAAATTAGAAAAATGAGAAATGCCTATCATCCATTTTGATGAGTCTAGTCCATTATTCCTTTGCTTGGCTAGTCAGCACATATCATCAGGATGTTATTCCGGCTATTTCCTTTGCTATATAGATCCTCAAGTAGATATCATTTCAAATCTTGGCAAGGTGTGAACTCCGACATAGAAAGCCATGATTTGAATCAGTAATTGAAACACTTGTTTCTCCTCTTATATATTCTCCTAGGTTGCTTTTACAGTTCTCTTTGACTTAGAAGCTCTTCTGAAGATCTGGTGCTTGGGCTTTACTGGATATATCAGCTCATCTCTTCACAAATTTGAACTGCTGCTTGTAATTGGAACTACTCTTCATATTTATCCAGACCTCTACCATTCCCAGTTTACATATTTTCAGGTACAGTCAACTAATTTTAATATTTCTGTTTAAATACCTTGTTCAGGCACACTAAAAATGTTATCCATGAACAGTAATCCGTATTCCCATGTGCACTTTCCTTTGTTTCTTCCAGAGTTCTTATATTGCTGAGTCACTTTGAATAAGTCTTTAAAATAATAATAATTCAAACAAATGTCTCTTTTTAAATCTGTGGATCTAGGCAGACCTTATAAGAGTAGGCCTCTCTCTGAATAAGCACATCAGCCCCCAATCCTCCTTCTTTGCAGCTCTCATTTCCAACTTCTGCTACACTGCTTCACCCTGGCTTTGGTCTAATTTGGCCACAATTCTCCATTCAGCTTTGCACACACACCACTTCTTAGTGCATGTCCTCCCACTGCATCTTAAATGCTCCTGCTTAATGTCCACAAGTGGCTTCCTTGTTACTGGCTCTCAGTTCCCTATAAACTTGCTTTAGATTTCACAGACACTACTCTACCAGCTGTCACCTTCCTATGTAACTTCCCTAACTAGGAGATTCTCTACCTCAGTCCCTTATGGGTCTTCTAAAGCCATTTCCCCAGTTCCATCCTGGATCCTGGCATTTTGCAATCACCAAATTATTTCTAATCTATTTATTGGGGCTGTCCTGCCCATTCCTGGTGGAAGTCCCTGGTGGAACACAGAGAGGGAGCTTCCTTGGGGTTGACCCATTTTCAGGTTGTAAGTGAGCTCACATTTGTCCTCTGTCAGCCAAGACGCCAGACTGACTAATTCCCTGTCCCTCCTTCTTGGATGAATATGTCCTGTAGGATCAATCTAGTTGTGGGAAAAAGCCCATAGGATCACTATAATGTAATCTCAAGTGTAAGGTGTCTGTTACTGAGTCTAGTAATCCTTTCTTTAAAAAGGCTAAAACAATTATTTTGACATTGGAGAATCACAACCTTACATGAGAACTACGGGACACAGCTTTTTAGACTTGTCAGACATTTTAGGTATAAGAGGATTCTGGGAACTGTAGTTCAGATAATAGCAAGTAAAACAGTGACCATTTAGAGAGACCAAAATATCTTCACAGTAGTTTCAGTGATATATGTTGCATTTATAAGTTTAAAAAATTAGAACAGATTTGTATCCATCTATTATTTAGAAATGAGTTGAAGCAAGAGATTAGTAATTAATAATGAAAAAGGGTAAATAATAAATGACGTAGCTAAATCTTACAGAAAAGCATTATAAACTATGATGACACATGGTGCAGTCCACTGAAGTGTAGTAATGAATTTTGACAGATTGTGAAAAATTGCACAAAGCCTATTCACATTCTCTTTATATGATTCTACAAAATTGGTCAGGAAAATCTGCAAGACTACAAAATCTCTGGCCCTGGCACACAGCCCCATAGGAATTGAATGTTTTTAGATGGTGGCACTTTAGATCTTGCTGAGATTACATGCTGTGAGACTACTCAGAACAATGCCACTCAAGTGGCATAATGTAATTCTCAAACATATGAAAACGAATACCTTAAACTAAACCACTGTACTTCTATTCCACAAATGTAAAATAAACAATCAGACAACAGTAAGTTGGAACTCTCAAATATTACAAGTAGCAGACACATTAACTCACTGGTGGAATATTTATTTAATCAGAACCCACGTACAACTTATCGTCTCTTTCCAGGAAGTTTGAATATTAAAATACGAATTTTACACATTGGATAAAATAAATGTGATCATCACTAACTCTGTAGAATAGGAGGGGAAAATTACTGTCTGTATCTGGTCCTTCCTTCTTTTTCTTGCTCTGATGATATCTGTCCAGATAGATTTCATATATTTAAGCAGTCGCTGGTGGCCTAACTATATTCCCATTGCAATATAGGAGTTTTAATACAGACTTCAGTGGTTGGCTGGTGCTGAGTGTTTTTGAAAAATCTCCCCTCGCCTTGACTTTGTGACCAATCTTTCACAAAGGCTTAAAATGTGTAATTTGCATGGCTTCTATATTTAAAAGAAAACAGTTCATGGTGACACATAGTTAGAGTGAGTCAGCCTCGTATTTCTTGCACACACAAAATAACATGAAATAAAATGAAAAACAATGATTAAAATGACATAACATGAAAAAAAGTGTAGGCATTTTAACCTGCCAGACCAGATCACAACACCACTCAGGATTGGCCCGGCCACTCCTCTGCCAGCATGACCAGTGGGATGAGTGGGCCAAAAGGAAACGGCATTGCAACCCCATGCACCACTCCGCAATGCCTGGAGCTGGGAGATGGGCTGAGCCTCATGGGTCAGGAGTGCCTGATGCATGGTGAATGCAGGCTCACTCTGCAACCACTCCCTCCATCCCCAGGGCCTTTTACCGCCCTGGCGATAGGACTCAAGAAAAAGAAGTAACAACAAATTCTGACAAATAAAATGAAAAATTATAAAAAGATTTCACAGGGCTCTAACTATCAGCATAATTCTAGTGAAACAGAAGTGAGCAGCACTAAAAATATATTCAGATATTGATATTAATGTCTGACTCCTAAATTACAGAGATTAAAACAATGTTGAAACCAAACTTAAAATATTATTTTTATTTATTAAAAATAATGTTAAGTGGCTGGGATGGTGTGTTGTTGTTGTTACCTTAAAACACTACAGGTGAAATCCTGGCCCTGTTGAAATCAATGGCAAAATTCTCATTGTCTTCACTGGGGTGGGATACCTCCTTACATTCTCCAAAAAAACCGCAAAAAACAAAACAAAAAATAAACCCAAACCTGTCCTCTGGTACCATTATGAAATAAAGGGCACTTACTGCTTCATCACAGAATTTTTTTAAGAGGTAGTTTTCATTGAAATATCTATCTGAAAAGACGTGTTTTATAAGCAGAAGCACCTGCTACACTGAAAGATCTGGGTCACATTCCATAATCCAAATCCGCTTGAAGGCAAATGACACGGAGGTTGGAAAATACCTTTGTCAGTGTGCAGGCATGTATATACCATGTTCCCAGGCAAGCAGATTTCTAGCAAGCTGTGTAACATATCTCCAGTTCAATTAAGGTCAAAAAGTAATGTTCACAGGAAAACTTCTGGAGGTTAGGCAAATCTTCAGGTATTTTAATATTAATAGTGACAGGGTTGCTGTGTTCCCAGTCAACCAAAAAAATATAGCTAAAAAGAGTTCCTTCTTGAATACTCTCTGGTTTATCAACAGAACTTTTTTTCACCTTCCTAGTTTTCCCTAACATCTATCATAGTCTACATTATTTATTTGCCTTCACAGATAACCTCTTGTCAAATCATCAGTTACTCTTCACCACACTAGGCATTACCTTCTCAACCACCTCCCTGTGCATGTTAATATTAATTCTTGTTCACAGCAACATGCAAATCACTCTGTGACAGAAAATTAGCATAATTTACGGTAGAGCAAATTTTCTGCAACCCTGATCCAAAAGGCCTTCATAGCCAATGGAAAGACTCCATGTTTTATGTATTACAGCAAAGTCCTATAAAGGATTTTTTTGGAATGGAATGAAATAGAATGGAATGGAATATTTTGTGTTTTGAAAGCAGAAGGTGGTGGTTTTTATTGGGGAAAAATATTATAGAATCACCTTCTGAGGTAAACATAACTACATCTTGAGAGAGACAGTCTTAGAAATTTTATGTAACAAAACTTGTGGGTTCTTTTTTAATTTTCATTTTCAATTGCTGTACAAAATCTTTATATATTTTACCCACAAAAGTACACACCATCTATGTAAATATCTTAAAAAAGAAAATTTGTATATATTAGCCTGTAGCATGGAAAACAAGAATGTCATTACAGTAAAACTTTGCTAGATTTAATTTGTCTCCTAATGAAAACAAATGAAATAGCAAAATAGCACCAATAAAGATTAATGTGCTACTTAAAGGTCAGTTAGAACTCTCTAGGCAGAGAAAAAAGAAAGCTAGGTAAGACAATTAAATATAAAACATGACTCAGAATGCAGACCAGTGGTTCAATCCTGGCCCCATTGAAGTCAATATCAACATTCACATTGACTTCACTGCGGCTAGGATTTCACCCCAGGAGTAGATCTGTTGAGTAAAAGTATCACTTTTACTCAGCCACGCTTCAAGGGAGAATTCTATGTTAAAAAAATCAACAGTTCCAGGCCAAACGCAATCTACCACTCTCTGGGCAGCCAATATAAAGTACACAGGTTGTTCCTAATATGATCACAGCATCTTAAATCAGTGAGCAAATGTGGTGCTGAATTCTGAACAGGTTGCAAGGTATAGAGAAGCCCTCTTAAGCAGCAGTAATAAAGCATCAGTTATGGGGGCATGTGTTCCTGTTACAAAATAAATAATTGGGTAGAGTAACCTATGCAAATTACACCACAGAAAAAACACATTAGACCCTCATGCAAACAACACATGATTTACCATAGAAATGATACAGTCACTCCAGGGTTCTTAACCTAGCTCACTAAAGGAAGAGAGAACTTCTTCATAACATCAGCTTGTGTCCAGAAGCAAGACTTCTATTTACCCCACGCTGGGGTCAAGGCAGCTGTGATACATTCAGCTGGTAGTGTCATCTGCATGACGGAGATGTGCAGAATGTATAGGGTCCATGGGGCATGAGAGACATGTATTTGTTTAGATTGTTTGGGGCAGGGACTCTCTTCTTCTTGTGTGTTTGTACTGCACCTAGCACAATGGTGTTCTGGTCCATTACTAGGATTCTATATGGTAGCAATAATTATTATTATTATGATGATGATGATGAGACAGCTGTGTATCACCAGCATGCTGGTGATATTCTCCTCATGTTGAGAAACTATGTCACTGGAAGGTCTCTCATTGAATGCAGTATTAACAATCATGCATGTTAGCTAATGAAACATTTAATGATTTATATTTTATAGTACCTCATGCAGCTCTTTGCATTGAGATTCAGGGTTAACTTCCTCTTAGGTCATTGTATGGGCAAACTATCTGTGGGAATACAGGTACATGCTCTCTGCATGAATATATAACCCAGTGTTCACTGTTACAAATACGTTCTCTTAAGAGCCACATGTTTGTTTGTTTTTATTGATCCACTGGAATTGTAAAAGATTGTGGATCAAGGCTATTAATATAGAAAGGGAAAAATAACAAGGGACGCAATAAGCTAAAAATATAATTTTCTTATCAAACGCATGGCTCCGAGCAATAGGAGGAAACTTTAATAAAAATGCTGCATCATCCTTGATTAATTTCAAACTAAGAATAAGATATACATTTTAACAGGGAACATCAATTAACCATTGGAAAAATTTAACTAGGGATGTAGTGGATTCTTCATCATTGTTATCTTTAAATCAAGACTCCTTGTCTTTTAAAAAGATACGTTATGGCTCAAACAGAAGTTATGGGCTTGATGCAGAAATTGTTGGGTGAGGTACTTTGGCCTGTGTTATGCAGGTCTGATTAGATACATGATCATAAAGGTCCTCTCTGGCCTTAAAATCTGTGAATCTATTAAATTGATGGATAATATAATTAGACAAACTAATATGATTGTAATTGTATTTTATCTTTTCCTCTCTCTTTGCAGGTGCTTAGGGTAGTTCGACTTATAAAGATTTCTCCTGCTTTGGAGGATTTTGTGTATAAGATATTTGGACCTGGAAAAAAACTTGGGAGCTTGGTTGTATTCACTGCCAGCCTTTTAATTGTAATGTCAGCAATTAGTTTACAGATGTTCTGCTTTGTGGAAGAACTGGACAGATTTACAACTTTTCCAAGGGTAAGTATAAGAAGGATTGACTACTTCACTAGTTATCTTATTATAGGTCTATCTTTCTGTCTAATCTAGTTTTCATCGCCATGAAATCTTATTACCTTATAGAAAATCAAATAACAGTGTGGTCTTTGCTCTGTGGTTCTGTTTTCCTGCAGACCCACAATTGTAAGGAGAAATTTGAGTTAGGCTGTTTTGTTTGTTTCTGTCGCCGAGGGAAGTCTAGGGTGTACAGATGTAGACATGATGACACAGCAAAAAGTATGGGTCTAACAATGGTCAAGGATACAGTGGAGCAAGTGTGCATATGTAGAATGGTGTATACAGTGTGGAATGTTCCACTTGGACATGATATATAACTAGGCTTGGCAGAAATCAATTTTAATTGTTTATAATAGCAACAGATATCAATTTTGATTTTTAACCATTTTTTAAATGTTAATCTATTTAAAATTTGTACAGTTGTGGGAAATTATGGGGGAGGGATGTGCAATAATTACTTAATAACAGTAGACTTTGAAGCTCAAAAAGTTAAAGCTTTATAACCATTAAAAGCACAAATTGTCAGCATCAATGTCAAAATATACACCATATATATCTTTAATTCAAACGCTCGTAAGTTCTTCAGCAGCATTTTTCTTACTTTGCCTATAAATAGCTAATACTTTCAAGCCTATATGTACCTTTGGTATTATGAAAAATGGCTGCTCTTGATATACACAAGAATGTGTATTTAGACAAAGTTGTAAAACCTGTCTGCATTGCCAAAGTATGCATCCACCTTTTGGGCATAAATAAATGGATATTGTGGGCATGACATGTAATCAGAATGAGACTGAAATTCAATGAAAATTGGAGCTAATATAGTTAGTGAAACACACTGTTTTGAATGAAAATACTGCCATTTCTTTAATAATCTATTAGACTGGGTGTACATGGATAGGTTCCAGTGACACTTTATTGCTTTCAATCATCCTATACTGGTTTCACAGTATATCTGTTCTAGTGAAAGTGCATTGGTTGGAACAATTAAATAGGAATGAATGAGGCAGCCTCAAGAGTCATGCATTTAACAAACAAAATAGTTAAGCAACAATTTCGAATGATCTCCTTTATTACATGTCTGGGATGGTAGCCATCAAAAGTGAGACAAAAATAGATATCCTCAGGGAAGAAATGTTATGCTACAATTCCAATTCTAGCAAGCCTGGCTAGAGAAAGAGTTAGGAGGATCATGGCAAATATAATTATGTTTCTTTTTCAGACATTAGAGAAGGGAGAGAAAACAGAATGCTGTGAGGCAAGTTTACAAAACAAAAAAATATCAGGCTTCTGTCTAATTGCAATGATAATTCCACTAGTTATACTGTACTGTCAGCTCCAATGTATAGTTTTAGGAAAACCTTTGATAATAAATTGAAAGTCTGAAATGCCTGTGTACTTGATTTCTAACATGTGTTTAAGTTTTGAACTATGAAAATGTCAGTGAAAATCCCTAAGAGAATTATAGTTACATAATTAAGGTAAGATATCCTCACGGCAACCTGCAGATTTTTACTGATGTAATGATCTGTGAAAGATCAAGTTTAACAAATATTGTCAAATAATGTAAACTTTTACATCAATGTGGGCATTTTTACCCACATTTATTTTATTAACAGGTTCACTTTTAGCAAAGATGTGTAGGTACTGAAATATACTGTCCAAAGGAAAAGAGGATATTCCCATTAATAGATGATCGAGATGCTAAAAAACAGAAAAATATGAATTTGATGTTTTTCTGCTTGAATTCTCAATTGAATATAAGATGGATTACCAATAGCAGTGTATCAGTGGAAATTAAATTAAAATGTTTTAAAATACATCTCATATGATAGTTTGACTTAATAGTCTTCAGTTATTCTTTTTCTGAATATTATTCTTGTACTGTATACAAATTCACTAAAGCATAAGGGTTTGGGAAATATAATTGGTAATGTGTGTTTTCCTTTTGTAGTTCTACTGCTTTGGGACCTCTGATGTAACAAATGAAAATTGACTGTTAAGAAAATTGAATTTGGGGTGAAATTTGACCTGTCAATGTCTCTTTAAAGTGTCCTCCTATGACAAAGGTTGGGGGACTACCATTAACATAGTGATCTCATTGACTTCAGTAAGATTCTTCAACTGAATGACTACAGATTCAGGCTTGCTGCAAACATACATACAAGTGCACATGAAATTATAGATCATTCTGTTTAAAGGTTCTGGAATGTATTATTTTGAAATCATGCTTGCAAAAATAGCTTTACTAGCAGGGAAGGCAAATGTGACATCGGGTTCATATATGCAGAGTGTGTTATTGTAGATTTATAGGGACTTGCTCTGATGCAAGAATGAATCTGAAATGGCAGGCATAATTGACATGGTGGGTTTTTGCAGTTCTTGAAATGTTGAGGACTGGTACACTTACAGAAAGAGGGACAATGTAGGGTAAATTTTGAGCCTGAACACTAAAGTCCCTCTGACAATGAAACAGTAGGCTAAAAATAAAATCTGCCCTTAACCATAAATATTCTACTATGAGACACAGTATGGGTTTTGGAAACAGTAGGCCTCCTTCTTTCACTAATGCCTATAAATTGCATGTTTCACGTGGTTGTCTGAACAGTCAATAAGCACAAGCTCAATGTTGCTCTGGTTACAAATTTCAGTGTTCTTTTGACCAGTGCAGCTTCTCAGGTGGCCCAACTTCATCTTTATGTCTATATTAAGTGCACAAAATACAGATGTTTACTATACTGCTCTTAACAGATCCATCTTCTTTGTATTTTTAGGAACCCTCTCCCCAAATGAATAAAACAGGGCCACCCAGAATATTCAGGGGGCCTGGGGCAAAGCAATTTCAGGGGCCCCTTCCATAAAAAAAAGTTGCAATACTATAGAATACTATATTCTCGTGGGGGCTTCTCTGGGGCCCGAGGCAAATTGCCCCACTTGCCACCCCCTCACCCCCACCCCCAGGGCAGCCCTGGAATAAAATAGCAAAGTGTTCTACAGTGTCTTGTATAGCATTATTAGGCCATATTCTGCCTTGGTTTACACGCTATATAGCACTCAAAATATTCCATTTGAGTAATATTTTTTAAGTCTAAATCAAGTAAAAGGCCAGACACTACACTGAAAATCACATCACTGCTGGGAAGTGTTGTTACTGTATCCAAATAGATACTCTGTCACAGTTACCTTGATTTGCTTTAAGAGAACAACAAACTAAGACAGGAATAAAGAAAAACACTGTTTCTATCTTCTCAGCCTGTATTGAGCCCTTGAGGAGCAAAAAAAAGGGCAGCTGAACTGTAGGTACAGAGAGTGAGAGATGTTGAAATGTATAAATAAGTTATGTACTGAACTTCCATTTGTGGCTTTGAACATCTCTGCTAAGACTGCGTAGAAACTTCAAGGTGCACTGCACAGAAAATAGAAGGGATCATTGCAGTTTCATAGTTATCTACACCTCTGAA
This sequence comes from Gopherus flavomarginatus, assembly GCF_025201925.1. NCBI lineage: Eukaryota > Metazoa > Chordata > Testudines > Testudinidae > Gopherus > Gopherus flavomarginatus. The sequence continues at coordinate 269,473,041 of NC_066617.1, forward strand.
AGAAGATTGCATTTCATTCCATCCTGGGGACGAACATTAGCAGTATGAATAAAAAGAGGATCACAATTTAAAAATGGTTCCAAAATAACATAGAAACCCATGGTCAAATCCTGGTCCCATTGAAGTCAATGGCAAAACATCCATTGACTTCAGTATCATCAGGATTTCACTCCTGGAGCTGAGGCTGAAAGAGGCTTAGCTAGAAACACATTAGTTCCACACAATCATAAAAAAATTAATTTTGTTAGTTCTTACATGATGAATTGTTTACTCTTTAGAGCCATTACTACGTAAAACCTATTGAGGTGTTTTTATAGGCTGACCTTTCTTACCATGGTATGTTACTGTATTGTTTTGGGGCATGTAGCAGGGAGGAAGAGGGGAGAGACTAGGGAGAGAGAGCAAGCATTTACACAACCTTGGTCCTAAACCTTCCTCATTTTAGATTTTAGTGGGACTGCTCATGTAAGGCCAATGGGATTTGGCCTGTGATACTTTGCATATAAGCATACTTATTGAACAAATGCTCTGTAAATGAACCCTAGATTTTGTAAAACTACACATTTCCCCCCTTCATCTATAGTCATTTGTGGGGCATTATCTATTTAATGGATGGACAAAAAATCAGAATTGTCACTTTGACTCACATATTTCATAGATCTGCCCTATTTGCAGATCTTCCACTTCATACAAATGCAGTTTGACGACCATCATCAAAACAGCTAATTAAGTAATGGGGCATAAAGACTCATAGAAACTGACAGTCTTTTCCATAACATGAATTAATTCAGAAGTCCTCTATTTGCATAAATCTCTAAGTCTCATTTTCACAGCTGTTAGTTCTGTCAGCTAGATAGTTCCATTTCATTTTAACATAAATGGTTGGAAATGTACCTTTCAACTAAAAATATCTTTTTCTGACAGAAAGATTTCTTGGTACTAAACACAAAATCATTATTCACTGCCATATTATTTTCTTTAAACTAATGTTTTTCCAATGTAGGGAACTTTAATAATATGAGGAAAGATTTAAATTTATTTAAAGGATACCATTAGAACTAACCACATTATGTATTACAATTTTAAATGGAAGGCTAAGTTTTCATCACATTGAAAGAGTACTTTTCAACTTACAAAATTAATTTATGTAGATTTTACAGGGAAAAGGGGTGTGCAGTCTATATTAAAGATATCTATACACTTTGAAGCAAATGATTGAAATGGAAGTTTCCCATTAAAAAAGATAAATAATATTATGGAATTCAGATCTAATTAATAGAGAAAGGTTAACCTAGTTCAACAATCATTAGTCACACACACACACACACAAGTTGTGAGCCAGGAGTAAATTAGAATAACTTTAATGTAGTATCCCTCACATTTTGCTTCAGTGGGGTGGGGTAGGCATATCAGATTAGTAAGCTATAGCTGTAAAACTGATAAATGAAATTGTTTTTAATTGTTCACTTTATTAATGTAACTTCTGTTCACCATTTACTACACTTGCCTACACTGTAACTTCTGTTCCATATTGTAATTCAAACCCCATTTTAAAACACTCACTCCATTTTGTAAAAGCTTCCTCCAACCTTCATTTTTGCAAACCCTGCTGTAAACTTATTAGTTTAGTTTAGATGTGTGAATGAGGTATGTATGAATGACGGAATCAACCTCCAGCCCCAGCCTGTCCTGATGAGATAAAGTTCAAATACCAACGGCTGAAGACCTAGACAGCAGCCCTAAACTAAGTAAGAAGCATCCACCCTAAAAAGAAAAGGACAACAGAACAACAGAAGGAAGATCAAAGCCAGGTTCAAGGCTGAAGGTCATGCCTGCAATTGATGGGTGATCAGTCTAAACCCAGAGGTAGCGTGACACAGCAAGACCTATAGACTTTGAATCCAAACTAAAAGCCTATAAAAAAAAAAGGGTGAGATGAGAGACTCTGGGTAACATTCTGCTGCCAACATGGAAGGACATCAGTGCCTGCCCAACAGAGATCCAGCTTGTCCTTGTGCCTGGCTTTCCTGGCCAGTTAGCCGCCACAAGCTACGAACCCAAGCTACAAATTCAAGCTATGAACTTAAGCTATCTTCAGGACTGGTAACTATGCAGCAGCTGCAGAACATCTGATGGATGTGTGTGTGTGTGTGTGTGTGTGTGTGTGTGTGTGTGTGTGTGAATGTGAATGTGTGTGTGTATAGGTATTAGGTATAATGTGTGTGTATAAGAATTAAGATATTAGTTATTAGTCATAAATCAAATTATCATAATAAATGTGGCATCTTTGTCTTGTCCCCTTTAATAAGATCCTGCTGGTTTTTACTGGTCTAATATAATTGGTATAACATACCCACCTCTGGGTCCCAAGCCAGCTTTAGGGAAAATGACACCCTGTGCAAACTTGTATTTTGGTGCCCTTTCCTTGGATTTAAGTACAGATACACAGTACAATCACACACCTTGAGTTTACTGGGGAAGCTTTTAAGTTACAGTAAGGACTGTGTGCACCTCAGCAGAGACTGCTGTAAATGGCACAGGCAGCCTGTACGCTCAGCGCTGGCTCACTGTATCCCCTGAGCTTCTGGCACCGGCAGCGAGAATGCTGGGCTGGCAACCATAAGAAGCGCTAAGGGGGATGTCAGTGCTGCAAGGCACAAACAGAAGCACAGCACAGCACACACCCAGCACTGTGTGTGTTTTCCTGACTACCAGAGACCTACCTGGGGAGCCCCACTGATTCCGCTTCTCAACATCTCCCAATTTTGGATGCCACTGTGTACCCCCAGGAGCGCTCGCCACTAACCTGGGCACACCCTGTCCTCTCCTGCTCCAAGGCCACTGGGGCTGCTGAACTGCTACACTGGCAGGCAGGTGGCAACAGGTAGCCCAGGGTGAGTGCAGGCAGTGAGACACCAGGCAGAAGCAGCTTTTCTCCTGGTGCTCTCCTCGCACCCTTCCCAGCGTGAACCAGCGCATGGTACACCCCTGGGGGCAAGGCCAGCCCTGGCACCACCCGTCCTGCAGTGCACTGCCCCGGGCCCACTGGGGCTCCCACAGATTACCCCCCGAGCAGACCTTCCTCACCTGCAAATTGCAACAAAACTCTCCATAACTTCAGCCTCTCCCCCAGCTGAGAGCCAGTCCAACCCACGTGCCCCTTCTGCCAACTTAGGACACTGCTCGGGCCAACAAACCATCCACAAGTTGAGAGTGGAGCCTGGCCAGTGGGCGCAAGCCTCTGACCCTGTCCAGGCACTGGCACCCTTTTAACCATGGTGCCCCCTGACCACAGCAGTACCCTGGACAGTTGCTCACATCGCCCACCTGTAAGTCCGGCCATGATGGGTCCTGAAAAGATCAGGGGGCAGTGGTAGAGGTACTTGCCCCTCCCAGTTCCAGATAGCGGTGGGCTGGGGGAAGGTGACACTGGGCAGAGGTTTGTCCATTGTCTTCCTTCCCCCTCTCATACCACTGGTTAGCTCAGAGGAGGCTGAACAGCTTGACTGGTTCACCCACCCGCTCTCTGTCAATGAAAGGCCCCTTTTGGGTGGAGGTCGCCAGCTTGTTACTGCAGCAGATAACTGGCCTATGTATTTGTCCTAAGTGCGAGCTCCGCTGTAAAAAGTAAGTGGAACTCATAAAGTGTCAGAATAACCTAAAATAACACTGGTCTACAATTTTTGAGAAGTCGTCTGCTTCAGAGATAAAATGTGATATTTATTATGTATTTTGATGTGCTGAATTCAAATATGACAATTAAAACAACTGATTGGCTACTGTTTCTAAGATATTTAAGTTTTTACATTTTATGTCTATGTATATTCTGTAGATAGTAGAGTTTTAATCATAAATTGTAAACCTAGGTCTTTTCATGTCTTTATGGTTGCTTTACATGATAATATTTCACCTGTCCTGTTTATGTAACACTTTAAAAATCAGCAAAAGGGTTATATAAATAAAATGTATTATGAAACAAAAGGCAAAAAACTATTATGTACATAGTTTAGTCCTATTCAGTGTCTACTCGGCACTTCTTGGCTTGTCTCTTGTATTCATTAAATGGAGCATCTCTTGTCACTGTCCAGCAATAGTCTGCAAGCATTGATGGGCTCCATTTGCCCTGATAGCCTGCCAGGAGATTCCACTGCTGTAGTCTGGAGCCCAACAGCTCTGCCTTACTCTTGGGTAGTTCCAAATCCGTGACAAGGTCATTCAGTTCACCTTGTGTTATGAGGTGTGGTTCAGAGGAGGAGGATGGGAGAAAATGTGGGACCTGTGACATTGATGGTTCAGGACCAGAAGTTTCATCCTCTTCCTCTTCCTCGTCTGACGCAAGTGAGAATGATTCTGGTGCATCAGGAACCGGCAGTCCTTCTCCGTGGGGTACTGGGCGTATAGCTGATGGAATATTTGGATAATGCACAGTCCACTTTTTCTTCTTTGACACACCTTTCCCAACTGGAGGCACCATGCAGAAGTAACAATTGCTGGTATGATCTGTTGGCTCTCTCCAAATCATTGGCACTGCAAAAGGCATAGATTTCCGTTTCCTGTTCAACCACTGGCGAAGATTTGTTGCACAAGTCTTGCAGCATATGTTGGGGCCCACCTCTTGTCCTGATCTCCAATTTTGCAGCCAAAATAAAGGTGATAGGCTTTCTTAACCATAGTGATTATACTGCGCTTTTGTGATGCAAAAGTCACTTCACCACAAACATAGCAGAAGTTATCTGCACTGTTCACACAAGTACGAGGCATCTCTGCTCACTTTGGCTAAACAGAAATGTGTCCCTTTGCAAAATCAAACACTGACAAATAAGAGAGCACGACACTGTATGATTTCTAGAGCTGATATAGGGCAATTTGTTCAGCAGAGTGATGTAAGCTTCGTTATGATTGCATCATCCATGACTTCTAGGAATAACATGATGCAATTCATATCATGTATGACGCAATACCAGCTTCAGATTGCATCATTCATTATTTTGCCTAAAAAGCAAGTACTGTCCAAACCCAGTCATAGATTTATTCCTAGATCCAGTCAAAGATGTATTTTAGTCATTTCTGGTTTAAATTGAGATCCCTTCCCTTTATAACTCACTTATCCTCCGCCATTCCCAAGTCCAGGGTCGTATATACTGACCCAATAGCATATCTTGAAAACTAGAGCCAATCAACAATTTTAAGCATCATTTTCGTTTTCAGTGACTCAGAATTAGTAAAGTTGGACTACATTTATTTCAGAAGCATTTTGGCTGTAGAGCAGTGTAATAAGTGTTGATGGAAAAAGTTGCAAAAGGGAGACGAACTGAATTAGTACAAACAAAAATGCCTCCTGATATAATTCAAGGACTGTATTAAGGTCATGCCTGATAAGAACAGTTTGAGATCAGAAATCAAAATTAGCATGTTAGAAATTAGGCCTAATTGGTGGACAAAATAATGAGGGAGGGGGTTGTTCCATCCATCACTCCCTTCTGAGATCCCCCCAAAAAGATAGACAAATGGACAGAGGCTATGACAACGCTAGCTGACAAAAACAAGAGAAAGGGAAAGATCAAAGTCCACCAGCATGGCTTCCACCTCCACCATCTCCTCAGATGCTAGACCTGCATCCTAATCCTGAGAGATGTCCTCCCAGACCAGACCAGAGAGAAGGAACCAGTGTCATCACCACCTCCACTGGCTCCAGCTAAATCCCAACCACTATCTGGGATGTGAGATTTTGTCTTCCTCCCCCTACCCCAACATGTCCTTTTTTTCTTCCCAACCTTATTTTTTCCTCTTTTCTCTCTTTTTTCCTTCTGTCTAATAAAGGTCTGGCTTAGCTGGTCAAGACTGCATACTCTCTATCACTACAGCAAGCCTGTGACCAGAGAGGCAGCTAAATGCAATGCCCTAAACAGCCCAGTGCTGGTACAAGTTTGCCAGGTCTCAGACTGGCTGATAAAACTATGTCCTGTGCCTATGTGTTTTCAACAGCAAGCTTGTGAGTAAGAGTTAAAGCCAGAGATCTTTACTATTCTTTTCTGTCCTCTCTGGTGTATGCTTGTCTTGTTTTGTCTTTTAGGAAATAAAATCGGACATTAACAACAGCAACAATGACAGCTGCAGCCCATTTCAACTAACTTCTTCTTTTCCCAAAAAGGACAGTTATTGCCATCTTAAAAGACTGTCAGGCAAATGGGTTTTTCCCTCTAAAAACTCTCTCCAGCTAAAGGAAAGGGAACAAGGGATATTATTAAAATTAAAGCCCTATTTAATACTTTGCCTGTTTTTCCTTCTATTCTGTGCCTTTAATAAAAGGTTAAAAGGACTTTTAATGGTATGTTTGCCATGTTACTAAGCAGGCTGAGGTCTCTGTATGAAACCCTGAACCTTGTTTAAACTGTTTAATATTGGTCAGTGACTGGGTTATGTTAACACCTTTGACTCTTTGGGCCCATATAGTTCATCTAAATTAATACAACATGCACTCCTGTTTGCACCTTCATTCCAGTGGCTAAGATTCTGACAGATGGGCTGGATCCTTTAATTGGTTTAGAGATGCTTGGTTGTGGATAGCTTTCCTCCCTGTCTCCTGGTTTCTGGATATAAGTTAGCCATCCTCCCACAATGGATCCATATGTTGCCTAACAGAGTTAGGGAGTTAAACAAGACCCGTTGGTTATGTTTATTGATAAAGTTGCAACCTGCCACTTAACCACATCCACTGTTGGTGGGGGTCTTTCTTATCTGAATGCTCTCATCTATGCCAGGTGCTCCCCTGCTTTGCTTCTCATAGGAAGTTGGGACTTTCAGTTTGCTTGCTTGGTGTGTGATTCAACTCTGAAAAATGACCGTGTAAAACTGGCACCATCTTACTTAACAGATAGGTTTAATGGTTTTATTCAGAGTCATATGCTTAGTCTAGTGACACAAATATGTGTTTACTTCTTACTCCAGCTAGCACTGCAGAACTATAACAGTAATGAGAAATTTAGCTGGATTTCAGTCAGCTAAATCTGCACAAGCTCCCTGAGGGAGTAGGAATGTAGAGGTGTCTGAGGATATAATATGAAAACATTTGAGCTCCGAAACTTTTATTACTAGTCATGAGGTACAGAGAAGAAAAATCTCAGCCTGACTCTCAGAACCCATTTTGAGTTGGCAGAGCTGTCAGTTCGAGAAATTATTTTACTTAAAAAACTTAACAGTTTTGATATGGAAGTCACTGAGTGTCAAACATGGAACACCACAACACCACAACTGCATTTTTGCCATTAGCTTTGAGCATAGCACTGTGTTTTAATTTGCTACTCCTTCAAAATAAAGGACATAAAAATTCCACAATATTTCAATTTGCATTTACGAAACACCATTTTTCAGGAATATGGGTCGATTACATTAGTGTGAAGGGCTTTTCTGGTGGTTTTTCTCAAGGAATGCAACAAGAAATGCTTGTGAGTACTATTGACTGTGCTGTCTAGGTACAATGAACATAAATTAAATATATCTACATCACAACAAAATGTTGAATTGAGCAACAGTAACGGCAAGTTACATCATTAGCTTCTCACTTCAGTTTCTCACATACTTTGTTTTTGTGTTCTATACTTCAGTAAAATCTCACCTCAGACCTTTGTTGCTTATCTGGAAAGAAATTCAGTCTTGATATTAGACAAAAGTGAAAAAGGAAAAGAAACAGTTTTATAGACAGTTTGACCACAGCCAAAGATTCAAACTCACAAGAGCTGCAGATTTTTTTAGATACATTAACTAAACTTTGTTTTCAGGAACATAGTACTTGACCAGTCTTTGCTTCTGTCTATTGTGCTCCTATTGTATTGACTGAAAAACATACAGTGCTTACTGCAATCATAACCAAAACATTTTCTCTTGAATGGTATCCATGGTAACTCATCTTTTCCTGTGCTGAACAAAATAGTAGGACACCAGAAAGACCTACCTGCTAAAGAATTTTCTCACATATTGGGCCAGAGTCTGATCTATGCTTTGGTCTCTTTGTGCCGCACCACCAGCATAAATCTGCCCTGCACTTGGCTTAATTAGCCATGAGAAGATTAATCCAGTGGAGGGGAGCTGCTAGTGGCATAGAGCTGACCAGGGAAAAGAGGGCATGGCTAAGTGTTTCCATTCTTCCTGGTGATCCCCAGGTCCAATATAGGTCATTAGAAGGGACCCTAGAAACCCATTTGCCATGAAAAACACAGAATTCACATTTTTACGGAGAATCTTTAGTTTTTACATTTTATGAAAAAATAAAAACATATACAGTAGAATGAATCCCGTTTATCCAAGCCTCCATTATCCTGCTCTCCATATTAACAAACAGAGGCTGACAGCGGGAGGCCTGGGTCCATGATTGAGCAGTGAATTTAGGTTGTGAGGTGACATCTAGCACCCAGGTTGTCTTGATCTTTCTGAGGTTATTGCCTGACTCTGACCTGAAAATCATAACATACATCTCCAGCACTGAGTATAGACTAATGCAGTGAGTGAACTCTACTGTACATTGGTGTGTCAATTAAACAGATCCTTGGCCTCCATGTGATGAAGAGAATGGCATCAGGTGGGATCTGCCTAACCTGCTGCATTGCTCTATTTAGTGGTTGTCTTTTGGTGCATAGATCCAGCTTAAGTTTTGAGTTTTAACATACAAATCTGTAAATAAATTGGGTCCCTATATACTACCAAGCTTCTAACGACAGTTGGCCGAAACTTTTCAAACATTTTCAATGAAAAATGTGTTCCATTTTCTGACCAGCTGTACTGCTTACGTGGTATGTACCATTTCACCCTTAGTTAATGAGGTGTTTGATCTCTGGGGCTGAGTGCCTCTGAACTTTAGAAGTGCCACTGAAAAATCTGTACCCAGAATGCTAAGTAAAAAGTCAATAAGGCTTTGCATAATTTTGGAGATCAGCTTGCATGTAACAGCTTGAAGGACAGGGGCTATAGTTTTTATTGTGTTTTCAAAGTGCCTGGAGTGGCCAGGCAGGAGCCATGAATTAACTTTTATCCCTTTATGAACTCATTTAATCATACAGCTTTATTACATCCATGAAGATCCAGTGTTTTGCTTCATATTGTGACAGGGCAAGGCCAGATGGCTATAGAAAAGTAATGGGAGATAGATATATTAGCCCCAGGTTAAACAAATCCCTGGTACCAGGATAAGTAAACGGCAGTTGCTCCAGGTCAATTAAGACACCTGGCGCCAATTAAGATCTTTCCAGAAGGCAGTAGAGATTGCTAGGTTGATTGGAACACCTGAAGCCAATCAGGGGCTGGCTGAAACTAGCTAAAAAGCCTCCCAGTTAGTTAGGTGGGTGTGTATGTTAGGAGCTGTGAGAAGTGGTGTTGTTGGAGAGACTGAGCTGTATATACCATACTAGGTACAAGGAAGGAGGCTCTGAGGTAAGGGTGAAGTGGAACTTGAGGAAGTGGGGGCTGCTGTGGGGAAGTAGCCCAGGGAACTGTACGTGTCCTGTTTGTAAAAGGTCAGCTACCATAGCTGATATTATTAGGGTCCCTGGGCTGGAGCCCAGAGTAGAGGGTGGGCCCAGGCTCCCTCCCACTTTGCCCCCTGCTTAATCACTGAGACTGGGAGACAACAGAGACTGTGTGAGGGAGGGTTGCTTCCCCTCACCTCCCTTACTGGCTTATGATGAAAATGGCTCAGTAGACTGTGACCCTTGCTCTAGAGAGAGAAGAGTTAAGGGGAGGGTCACAGTGAGCCTCCGAGGCTAGCGAAATCCTTCAGGAAATGCAGGATCCACGGAGACAAGGACAGAGCTTTGTCACAATATTTAGAAGGTGAAAACAGTACTTAAAATAAACTGACCTACTTATAAACTGACAGGGCAATATCTTGACTGATCCTCAAACCCACCATAGTCTTTATATTTCATCAACCACGGAGGATATCAAGCTTCATATTGACTAAGAAAGTTGAGACTGTTTACAGCTGTAAACTGTTACGGTTCAGTCAAATATTGGACTATTTGTTTCTGCCTTTGGACTGAAAATTGCATGTAATCCTCATTCACAGAATTGAAATCCACTCCTTTGTTGATCAAGATAACAACAACTGGATTTTCTGCTTTGTCAAATCTATTCCATACAACTTTGATTATCCATAGAGTTATTTTTATGCAGTGCATGCAGCTATAAAATATGTGTGATTCTTTTTTCTTGTAGGCATTCATGTCAATGTTCCAGATCCTTACACAGGAAGGATGGGTGGATGTCATGGATCAGACTCTTAATGCTGTAGGACATATGTGGGCACCTGTAGTTGCTATTTACTTTATACTTTATCATCTTTTTGCTACACTGGTAAGTTTTGACCTGCAAATTTTCAGTGCTTTCCTTTGCTGCAAATTGCTGAATATTTCTTGTCTTCTGTATTTTAGTCAGCTAGCTAAATGTTATTGCCATGCTCATTCTTCCCTTTTTATGAAGGGACATGGGATTAATTCTTTGATGTATCAAGAAATATAGTCTTAATCTTTGTGGTACATGGTGGCCAATCTTTGTTCTGGTGTGAGGTTTTCTGCATAAGACCTAAGTCCCACTGTAACCTAATACTGTAATTAAGTACCATGAGCCCTCATAGTTCAAATGATCACAGAGTGAAACAAGGGCTAGTATTTATCATGAAGTGATGCTCTCTTCAGTTTCATTGCATTCCCTTCACAGCTGTAATTAAACTGAAGAAAAGAAGTTTAAAGCCTCATGATATAAATTGTTAATTAGAAATCAGTACAATGCTTTTTCTATTATATGATGCAGAAATGAACACATGGGAAATATGTGATGCAGTATATTAACTAATAAAACAATCAAAATTAATACAGCAACTCCTGGATCCGTGTGGAAGTTTGGATTATATCTAAAGATGTCTTTTCTGGGTATGCTAAAAATGGCCAGGGTTATGTCTTTCTAGGTAGAGAGCAGAAGGGAAAGCAATTCTGCAAGAACGCTAGATAAGTTAGGGCCTTGGTACTGTTTTATGGATGCTGACCACAGAGAACACCACAATCCAATCCATGGTCCCCTTAGTTTCCATCAGTCCCTAAGACTAAATAACAGATGCATTTTCCACTAATTTCTCACATACTCATCATATATTTTGTATTAAAAATAAAAATATTCTTATTCCTACTTTCCCTGTCCTCCATTCCTTTCTCTGACTTTCAGAATCTCCCTGCCTTGTACAGTATAGCTTTTCTTACCTGACTTACTCTGTTTACCTATGTACATACACCTTCTTTTCTGTTTGCTTCACTGATTATAGAATTTCACCTGCACCATACCAAGCAGCTGAGTTCTTTCATATGGGCCAAAATGCTGACCCAATAATAGGTGCCAGATTCTCTTACAGCTACTTAACCAGCTCCTCACCAAACCAGCTGACCCTGAACAGGATCAGACCAGATTGGGAGTGGGAGATGACTTCTGCTCTGCCATCAGGAATCACAAGTTGTTTGGTGGCTAGAGCAGCTTGTGTATATGAATTCCTCACTTCCCCTCCTCTGTACAAGGGCCACAGAGGTTACTGCAGCCCCATTTCAAGCTCCTGGAAAGGGGAATGGAAAGAGGAACAGGGAAGATGATACTGGACTTGGAAACACATGTTGTAAAGTTGATTGGGGAGTATGGGGCAATCTTATTCTCCCCTTTCTCTGACAGTGCAAAGGATGTTCTTGGCCCAGTGGGCCACATCCTTTCATGTCTAACATCTCCATTTCAAGAGTCAGTCTCCCAAGTGCTGTGCCACCTCCCTACATCTCGTCCTCAGCCCTGTTCTGGAAATACTCCTGTACATACCGATCCATTGGTTTCTTCCATGGTATGTAGGGTTGTATGGGCACACACATATTACACTCACCCTGTCTCCACACACAATGGAAGAGTATAAAGGAAACTGCAAGGAGAATTTTGCAGTTGCCTGATCCCTATATGAATGATGCCATATAGTGTCTCTGCAATTAATAAAGTGCATCTGCGTAGCAGGGACAACATATGGTTAAAGATGACATTTCAGCTCTCAGGTCTTCTCAGACTATAGAAGGGGAAAGAAATCAAAGTAGAACAAAGTTGTGTGGAGACAAAATGAAAATAGAAATAACAACATTGAAAAATGAAGAGGGAGACTGTAGGAGAAAAATGAATGTTTGATCAATAAAGAGATGTGGAAAGGGTCAGGTTGCTACCAAACAAACAAGAAGAGGTCTAAGAATAAACAATAAGTGGCTAAAAAATAAAGCAATTAAATGTAGAAGTAAATGATAACTTTCAGGAGCCAGAGCAAGGAGGAGTGATAATTGTATGCATTTGGCAAAGAAGGCTGTAGAGAGCTGGAAATAAATGAATCAGTTTCTCAATAAGAGCTGAGGAAAAGTTGAGGCTTGAAGAACAAAAATTATTTTGGAAGTGAAGACTATAAATCCCGATGGGAACTGAGGAGGTTAAACAAATAATAAGTTTGGGTTTAACTGTTGTCTTGTGATAAGTGCTCTAAGGTTTATGTTGAAGTGAAAGAGAACGATGAAAGTCTTGTATGTCTTGATTGTGTGTGTGTGTGTGTGTGTGTGTGTGTGTGTGTATATATAATTACTAACTTGCCATCTATCTAATTGTTACTGTGTGTCTCTTCAATGTAAATAGTAAGTAATAAATGCCAATGTAAATAGTTTCTTACTGTTATGGTCAGGCCTTATGTAATACAGTATAATAGACTATGCAGGTTGTTCAAAAAAAACTGATATACCATAAAATTCTGACAGAATGACAAATTCTCACTAATTGTTAATGATTAGAATGTTTCATGCTAGTGAAGAGGTACTATAGCTGAATTCTGCCTTGCTTTAGCATTTTAAAGGCCACTTTAATATTTAACACAGCAACCTCAGGACTGAAATCTGTTACCACTAATAGATGAAGTAATGTTTAATTATATAGTCTGTTAAATACGCTCTTCACAGCAGGTGCAGGAAATCTCCTAAATATCATCTGAGCAAATATGTTACAATAAGAACATTCCTTTTTCTGAAGATTGACATCTTTCAGAAATTATTTGTCCAGTATGTTTATATTTCATGGTTATTTCATGAGCCAAGGTTTCAAAAGTGGCATTGAAAGTCTAAGTGTTTAGGTGCATAGGAATGCAGACAGACTTCAAGTGCTGAAGTCACTTTTGCAAGGCATTTTGTACTGCCAGGGAATTCACCCCAAGAGGGGTTAGATGGTGGTTCTGCTGATACCCTCATTCAGGATTTCCAGTAGAGAGAAGTAGCTTCCTTTTATGGCTTGGGCCCTGATGTGGCAAACAATGAGTGCTTCACTTCTTTACTATGAATAGTCCCATTGAATTCAATAGGGCTACCCACAGTAGTAAAGTTAAGTATATGGATAAGTATTGCAGGATTGGGGCCTAGCTGAGAGGATGTGCTGCATCTGTGCATTCCCCTCTAGTCACCCTTGACCTTTCTCCTTCCCAGCTAGCATCATTCATACCTTGAGCTTCACTGGCCCCTGGCTCACAGACACACATACACTCATACTCTCCACTGCGCAGCACAAGGGACATTGCGGTAGCTTTGCATAACGTAGTTTTGTAGTATTTCTCCTACTACTTCAGGATTACACTTTGTTTCTTGTTATAATTACTTTGATAAACATTGAGTGATTTTCTCCTGTTAGGTACACTTCAAAGGATATTCATTAAACATAAATAATGGATTTATCATGGAGTCTAAAATCTTCACATTGTAATTTTGTTTAACTATTGTATACACAGCTAAATACAATATACTACCTAGATAAAGAATAGTAGAAACAGTGAAATTCTAGCCTTATTGAAGTCAATGGCAAAATTCCCAGGTATTTCAGAGTGGTTAGGATTTCACCACAGTATTTAATATTGCTTCATAAGGGAACTCAAACTTTTAAAAAATATTTTAATTGTTTTGTAGATTTTGCTCAGCTTGTTTGTTGCTGTTATTTTGGACAACTTGGAACTTGATGAAGATCTAAAGAAGCTTAAACAAGTAAGAGTATTTTTCGGGTTCTTTTTTGGGGGTTTTTCATGCTGGAAAATATTTGCATCACAGCATAATCATGCCCACCAATCCCCTGCTAAAAATGTGGATTTTGTGTACATAATGGCACATTTTCTAATATTCATTTTAGAATGGCTTCATTTCTCCTATCATTATTGGTTTTTGTTCACATTTCAGATTAGTTCATCCATTTAACTAAATAGTTATTAAGATCAAGGGCCTAATCCTGCTCCGATTTGAGATCAGTGACAAAACCTGTTGTAGGATTAGGGCTGGAATGGAGAACTATTTTATCAATGGCTTTTTTTTTAAATCTCTGAAATAGTGGAAAAAACTGTTTCACAAGTTAGTGTAGAATTATCCTCTTTCACATATTAAAAAAAAAAAGTTAACTAGGGTGACCAGGTGTCCTGATTTTATAGGGACAGTCCCAATTTTGGGGTCTTTTTCTTATATAGGCTCCTACTACCCCCCCACCTGCCGTCCCAATTTTTCACACTTGCTGTCTGGTCACCCTAAGGTTAACTAACCTGCTTAGATTATTTACATTGAAATCTTAAATTAGGGCTGGTGTGCCAAATTAACTCTTATTAATGCCCTTCATATGGATTGCTCTTTTTTGCTTTGGGGACTAAAGTAATTCATTGTTCCATTTATTTTGTATGATTTTTTACTACAAGTTGTTGACTGGCCTAAGGATGGCTGTGGGCTCAAAGGTGATTCATGGGCTATTCTTCCTTTGTACCTGATTTTTTTTTTTTTCAAGAATGATATTTTCAGAGACATCTCTATCACTTTGTGGCACCTGCAAACAATAGTATTACAGAAATATTTGATGCTCTTTAGCAGACTTCTGTAACCATTGCTTATTGATGAGCCAATATTCTGCCTCAGCTATGTATTGTCAGAAACAACTTAGTTCAACCTTGCAATATACCCAGTGCACGGGGAACTCTTTACTGGCACTAACAAATCTAAACTCTGCTTGAATAGGAGTATTCATAAGCTTAATGTTATTTGTATGCTTAAAACCCTTGCTGAATAGGGGCCTACATCAGATAATCTTGGGAATATAGTAGAGCAACACAGATTATGCATTTTGCCTCTCAAGTCCATAAAAGCTAAAATGACCTGAAATAAAAATGACTTAGGTGTGTAGGAAGCAAGTTACCCATTGCTAAAGTTTTACAGGAAATTTTTAAAAGGTGCAGAAGGCCCAGGTTTTTAAAGGTATCCAGGCATTGCTCAGTTCTGGCTATGTCCACACTATGAACTAGGAATGTGATTCCTCTGCTCGTGTACACATACTTGCACTGTCACTCAGTGAGCTAGCATGAATATAAATAGCAGCATAGCTGCGGTAACATGGATCACGGCTGCAGAGGCACATCTGAGCTGTGCCATGTACAAACCTACCTGAAAGTGGTGGGTACATACTCATCATGGTTCAGCTGTGCCTCCATGCCACTACCCATGATAGTGCAGCTACAGTGCTACTTATACTCGTGCTAGCTTCATGAGAATTAGCGCGACTACGTGTACACGAGCAGGGGAATCGCACCTCTAGCTTATAGCACAGACATGGGCTCGTCTGACAGGCATTGTAATACTGAGGTTATAAGTCTCATTGAAAGGCAGTAGGATTTAGGCTTTTAAATCATGAAGGTGTTTTTGAAAATATTACTACTAGTCACAAGGCTATGGTACAAGCTTTTAATGTTTCTCTGTATTTAAAACAACAACCTTTTTTACAGACAATTGCTCAGTGATGTTAAAATTCTTCCCTTCATATATTTTACACAAAAGTAATATTATATGTAGTCTTTTCTGCTTAAAGAAATATTTGCAGTGAAAACAGTTAAAAATGTGTCTTTGAAATTAATGATTGTGCAACCGATTAAAGGACTCAAGGAGAAGTTTTCCCTTGAGGTAAATGTGATGGCATCCCAGGCTCAGTGCTGATAAAGCTGTGCAGTATTATACTGAATTATTGGTTTTCTTATCACAGAAGATAATTCAATGACATTTTGGCTTCTCCGTTATAAACTGATCATGAGAAGGAGGAAAAGATTGTGGGGTAATTGTTTTAATCGGGAGCATATCTGTAATGAAAATGGTTCTGTATCATTACATAGAAAAATATATTTCTCTGTGTTTAATTAAAAGCTGAATGAAATGCCAAGAAATGATGCAAGCAACAGACCAGCTAACTTACAAGTCACTGATTCTCTAGAAATGTCCTGTATACCAGATAAAAATACATCACCCTTTAGAAAATCCACAGGGCTGTTTTGGGGTGGGTGTGTGTTTGTTTTGGGTTTTTGGTTTTGTTTTTTCATTTTCTGCTCCTGGGGGAATTCTCCACCAAAAAAACTCTATGCACAGTATTGTAAAATTCTGAAAATTTTACTATATATACCACGCTATATAATCATGCCAGTTTCAATTGTTTTGGTAATTTATTTCAAAATACCCATCAGCAAGTATGTCTGTAACAACACACACACACACACACACACACACACACACACACACACACACACACACAAAATTTTCCCCAGGAATAGAGTTAAAGAAACCCCCATGACAACCCAGTTCATGTTTTTCTGCCCCCCCCCCCCCGCAGCCCAACAGGTGGAGGGCAGATACTCACACTCCCCACCTCCCCCACAGAGGCAAGCTGCAGGCCCCTCCCTCTCAGCCCAGACACTCATGTCCCCTACCCATCAGAGACCAGCTGCGTGGCCCCCCTGGCCCAGACACACAAACCCAGAGCCCAGCCATGCCTGCCCCCCACCTGCCAGCCCAGACACTCACACTCTCTACCTCCTAGAGCTCAGGTATCCAGAGGGAGAAACCACCTGATGCTCAGTACTAGGCTTACACAGAGTTTCCTGTATGCTGCCCTCTCCTTCCCTCAGGGCATGCTGGGAACTGCAGCTGCTGGGAACCTCCAGTTCCCTCCCCATGGCCTTGTCTTCTATTTGTGAGCTGGGCTCTGCCGGGTCCAGCGACCCCTAGCGGCAACCAATATCTCTGCAGCCCACTCCTGTGGGGAAAAAGGGGAAATTCTGTGCGCACATAAACTTCTGCAAAATTCCCACGGGAGTAATTTTCTGGTTATAATAGCTGGAAAGATTGAGGCACAGGGTGTTTTCTGACAATGAGTCACTAACCGGGAGTAGCACCTTCAGGCCAGAAATTATACCTAACTATTCATTCTTTCTAGGAACTCACCTGCATCTTCCTCCTTATTTTCTTAATTACATTTATTTGTATTTATATTGGGGATAATATTACATACCGATCAGGTTACTGGGGAATCTAATCAGTTAGTATGTACAACAAACTCTGTAAATGTAAAATGATATGTAAATGCTAAGTATTTTTGTTTCAGTAAATATATGTATTACATTTAAAAAGCTACATTAAGAGAACACTGTTAACAGTAGAAAATCAAGCACTGAAAAGTTAGGAAATGCCAAAACTAAAGTTGTGTATACACGTTATGAGGCATGCTTTAATTACATAGTATTTTTCTGAAGATCCATGCCTCATTCAGTACTAAGAATGGATAATGCACGCTCAGTGAGCAGCTGTTCAGTATTTCGTTTGCTCCTTGTTATTCAGTGGGTGGCACCAGGCCTTGTTTATTCCATATTCATCAAATCCTGCTCTGAAGACTGAATTATTTTCTTTGTGAGCTTTTCTACTGTGTTCATCACTACAATATCTGGGTGCTACACACATACGAATTAATTTATTTTCACAATATCCCTGTGAGATAAGAGTATTATCCCCATTTTACAGATGAGAAACTGAGATGCAGAGAAACTAAAGTCAAAAGTATCCATTAACTTTAGGTGCCCCATCTGAGAATCTAGGACCTGATTTTTCAGAGTACTGAGCATTATATAGTACAGTATATGGTGAAAGCACAACTTCCATTGACTTTAGTTGCAGCTGTGAGGGCTCAGCACTTCTGCAAATTGGGCACCCAGAAAATGAAATATACAATTTGTGACCACTTATGGAAAAATTTGATTTAAGTGACTTGCCCAGCATCAAAAAGGAACATAGTGGCAGAGGCAACAAAATGATTCTGTTGTTAAGGGCAGCATTCAGTTGCTTTAACCTGGAGATTGTCCCTTCTCTTCCTGCAGTCCCCTGCCTCATTCACTATACACCCTCCAACTTCTGCCACAAATGAAGTGGGTGTCATACACATACGTCTTCACTATACAGACACGATTCATTCCCAGAGCAGACCCATCCCATGCACTGGGGGTTGGGGACCTGGGGTCCTGTGGAAAAATATCATTGGGATCATGTAATTCAAGGCTGTATCATGTATGCACAAGGGGGACTATAATGGGGCACAGGCCGTGCCCGTCTGGTTCAGCCCTTCTCCCCCTCTTCTCAGAGACTCAGGGACACTTCAGGCTGGTGCAACACCTGTACTCTTTATTTGTGATCAAGTCCACACCACCAGTTTCCAACTGTATACAGGCTTTTTACAACAGCTTGGCCTACCACAGGCCTAGTCAGCAACAAACTAGGACTCCCACCTCCCTCTGTCTCGTCTCGTCTCACCTCCTAGTCTCCACCCCCCTTTGCTCTCACTTCTTCCCAGCCTTATAGCTCCTGCTAACGAGGCTGGCAGGTGTGGTCAGGTACCAGGCAAGCATCAGGCTATCTACCCAGCCCCAATCCAGTTCTCTGGATTGAGGCTGGAGTGGCAGGAGCTGCTTAAGTCCTCTCTAGCAGCACCCTGCCTCAGGGATAAAGTAAGGTTACACAGGAATTCTAAGTCTGGCATTTACTAACTTTTCAGTACCTGGCTTTCCTACCTTAATGCTCATTTAACATAGTTTTGTTGTGTGTAACTTCCTAGCTTTTAAAAAAGCAAACTGAAAAAAACATCAATTGTATGTTTTCATGTTGACACCAACCTGGGTCATCAATAGGGTTAGAATCCTTATATCCAACATGCAGACTTTTGCCACTTGAGCTAATGGAATCACTGATGGCAGTGGTAGTTTGTCATCCTCTATATGGACAAGCCCTAGAGGGGGATGATGGAGGTGATAAGGATGATGAAACCCCTTTGCCAGTGGGTTTCAGGGATATTTACAGATAGCAAAAGAATGCTGAGACATGGGAATCTTGGGTTCCATTCCAGAACCTGGAGGGGAGCGTGCTCTAGTGGACACAGACTCTGCTGTCCATTGTCCTCAAGCTTAATCTCTTCTGCCCCATCCCCTCCAACCTGTTCCTATCCTGTATCTTCCCCACCTCTGGTTCAGCATCTCAGTCCTATGCTCCATTCCTCAGGATTCTCATTCCATATTCAGTCTCCTTACACAGCAAGTCCTAGTCTTCCCAACTTCAGACTCCCCATCCCAGTCACCCCTCACTCTTCTCTTCTGTTCTCAGTCTCCTTCTCCATCCATTCTCTGGCTCATTGTCCCCAGTCTCCTTGTCCAGAGAGTCTCAGTTCTCCCTCTCAGTTCCTTGTCAGCTCTGTGTCTCCCTCAGCCTCCAGTTACTTCAACACCCATCTTACCTATCTCTACTGGGTCTTAACCACCCTGCCCCCGCCCAGGGCTCCTCCTCCAATGCCTCTCCCACCACCACCACGTGGTTCCTTGTCCCAGTCCCTTTGCCCAGCCAATCCCAGTTCTTTCCCTGTTCTTATGTAACCTGACTTCTCATAAGACCTGTCTCCCTTCCCAAGTTCCCAGTATCAGTCTCCATGCCTAGCCTGTCCCACTCTGTCCTCCATCTTCTTGTCTGATCTCAATATCCCCACCACCCACTGGCTCCCAGTCACAGTCTCCTCTGCTGCCCGTCTTATCTTAGTCCTCCCTATCCTCACTCATAATTTCCTCTCCTCCACCATCAGCTTCCCAGTCTCCCCTCTACCTTCTTGTCCCAATCTTCTTCTCCTGCCCTCCAGTGACTGGCTCTTGTCCTCACTGCATTCAATTCAGATGTCTTCTTCCTCCCCCCTGCCTGAGAACAGCAAGGGGAGACAGGTTCATAGAATCACAGAAGATTAGGGTTGGAAGAGACCTCAGATGTTAGTCTAGTTCAACCCCCTGCTCAAAGCAGGACCAACATTAACTAAATCATCGCAGCCAGGGCTTTGTCAAGCCAGGCCTTAAAAACCTCTAAGGATGGAGCTTCCACCACCTCCCCTGGTAACCCATTCCACTGCTTCACCACCCTTCTAATGAAACAGTGTTTTCTAATATCCAACCTAGACCTCCCTCACTTCAACTTGAGACCATTGCTCCTTGTTCTGTCATCTACCACCACTGAAAACAGCCGAGCTCCATCGTCTTTGGAGCCCCCTTTCAGGTAGTTGAAGGCCACTATCAAATCCTCCCTCATTTTTCTCTTCTGCAGACTAAACAAGCCCAGTTCCCCCAGCCTCTCCTTGTAACTCATGTGCCCCAGCCCCCTGATCATTTTCGTTGCCCTACACTAGACTCTCTCCAATTTGTCCACATCCTTTCTGTAGTGGGGTGCCCAAAACTGGATGCAGTACTCCAGATGTGACCTTACCACTGCCAAACAGTGGGGAATAATCACTTCCCTCAATCTTCTGGCAATGCTCCTACTAATACAGCCCAATATGCCTGTAGCCTTCTTGGCAACAAGGGCACACTGCTGACTTATATCCAACTTCTCATCCATTGTAATCCCCAGGTCCTTTTCTGTAGAACTGCTGCTTAGCCAGTCATTCCCCAGCCTGGAGTGGTGCATGGGATTCTTCCATCCCAAGTGCAGGACTCTGCACTTGTCCTTGTTGAACCTCATCAGATTTCTTTTGGCCCAATCCTCCAATTTGTCTAGGTCACTCTGGACCCTATTCCTACTCTCCAGCATATCTACCTCTCCCCCCAGCTTAGTGTCATTTGCAAACTTGCTGAGGGTGCAATCCATCCCATCATCGAGATAGTTAATAAAGATATTAAACAAAACCGGCCCCAGGACCAACCCCTGGGGCACTCCGCTTGATACTGGCTGCCAACTCGATATTGAGCCGTTGATCACTACCACATAGACTTCAAGGCCAGAAAGGACCATTATGATCATCTAGTCTGACCTCTCGCACAAGGTAGGCCACAGAATATCACCCACCCATTCCTGTAACAAACCCCCAACACCGGTGGGAGGGAAGGCTGCTGGGTAAGCAGGGTTAGAAGAACAGACACGACATAAGATTCAGGGTTTTGTCCAGAGACATGTGAACAAGAACTAATATAAAAATACAAGTTACCATGTAGCTGCCATATGCCTGGTCAAACATCTTCACGACCTGGTCCCTGGAAAGGAAACAGCAGAGAGACAATGGGAAGCTTGGCTAGCCCAGAACTGCTGACCACTGCCACTGGGCAGCCCCATTGATCGAGAACTCTGTGACTTCTGTTTCAAAGCAGATGAAATGACAATGATCCAGCAGCTATCGATGACCTGTATCTATTCTAGAATATGTTAGTAAGTCAGTGTTAAATTACTGGTCCCATTCCTTTTCAGTTATCGTCATTAGGTTAAATTGTGTACTGAGCAGAGAAGGTGCCAGCTCTCCGTAAGGGAGACTAGACAGGGCAGACAATGCACAAGATGTTCCCATGTACCCTAGAGAGATCTTTTGGTTCACATGGACATATCCACATTTTTAGCAATGGCACCCTAGACAATGAGAAATTGTGTGTGAGGGGATGGATTGCTGGGGAATGGGGGGAGAGTTTTTAAATTGTCTGTCTTCCTGGTTCTGGATTATATTAAATTGCTCTGCTGCAGTCAGGCTCATTAGAGATGTATTTTCAAGTTAGGTCAAGTGTTCCTAGAGTGCTTGAATTGTGTTTGGTGCGGGCAGAGGAGGAGACACGATCTGTTTTGCACATATCCCGGCAGCAGGGAGCCCTCCTGGGTGGGAGGTTTTCAGCTGCCCTCAAAGCCCAGCAGTTACCATAGCAGGAAACCCGGCGCCGAGGCTAAGCAAACCCAAGCGGACCAGCTACCAGTGAGCCCCGGGCGGGAAGGGACGAGGGGGGGTGCTGCCTGCTCTTCAGGAGGGGGATGGACACACGGACAGACACAGGGGCTGCTCTCATCTGAGCCAGCTCTTTTCCGCCGCCCCCAAGGCCGGCACCCACAGCAGGGCCACCAGCATGCCTGGGGACGGGGCCCCGAGCGAGGCCCCCACCCATGATTGCCTCCGCCCCACACTAGCAGCATGAGCCGCTTGCCAGAGGTTGCTGACCCCTGCACTGGAGCATGTCTAAATAGGATCACCAGGAAGGGTTTTTTTGTTTTTTGTTTTCTTTTGTTTTGTTTTTTAAACATGGGCAAAATGTTAATGTTTCCCTAGCCTCATTCCCAGAAATGGCTGAACAATTTTATCTGAAATCTTGCAAGAAAAAAAAAAAGAGGGAGCAGACACCTAACAGGGAAAACACAGCCAGTCTCTCTAGCAATATTGAGTATCTGCAGAGCACTTGTTGGATGGATTAAGAATTGACCAACTCACTGATCTCAAAATAGTTGTCAGTGGGGAATCGTCATTGAATGGGGTTGTTTCTAGAGGAGTTCTGCAGGGATCAGTACTAGGCCCAATGCTATTCAATATTTCCCGAAGGAAATACAAAATCACAGCTGATAAAATTTTCATATGATACAAAGAGGTGGAGTGACAAATAATAATGAGGACAGGGCAGTCATACAGAGTGGTCTGGGTTGCTTGATAGGCTGGGACCATTCAAACAAAATGCTTTTTCATACAGCCAAGTGCAAAGTTATACGCCGAGGAACAAGGAATGCAGGCCATAGCTATAAAATGAGGTTCTGTAACTCAGAAAGCAGTGACTCTGAAAATTACTTAGAGGTCAAAGAGAACAAGCAACTCAACATGAGTTTCCAGTGCGATGCTGCGGCAAAAGAATTGTAATGGGATTCTTGGATATATAAACGGGCATAGTGAGTAGAAGTAAGGAGGTGATTTTACCTCAGGGTATGGTATTGGTGAGACTGATACTGGAATACTGCATACAGTTCTGGTGTCAACAGTTTGAAAAAGAAGTTGAAAAATTGGAGAGGGTGTAGAAAACCGCCATAAAAATCATTTGAAGGCTGGAGAAAATGCAGTGGAAGATTTAGGGCTCAATACATTTAGCATATCAAAAAGAATATTGAGAGGTCACTTGATTACATTGTACAAATGTTCACAAGGAGAAAATTCCACATACTAAAGGGCTCTTAAATGTAGCAGAGAAAGGCATAAAATGAACCAATGTCTGGAAGCTGAAGCCAGACAAATTCAAACTAGAAATTAGTCACAATTTGTTAACAGTGAGAGTGATTAACCGTTGGAAAAAACTACCAAGGGAAATGGTAGATTCTGCATTTCTTGGAGTATTAAAATCAGTATTGCATGCATTTCTTGAAGATATGATTGTCAGACACAAATGATGCTTCAATTGGGGTTCAATACAGGGATAAATGGGTGAAATTTAGTAGCCTGTGATATACAGGAGTTCAGACTTGATAATCTAATGCTCCCTCCTGACCTCACGCTCTATGAATCTATGAAAATTTCTGTTCAAATGGTTCAAGTTTGACTAACTATACGCAACTGAAAACAGGGTCTTATAATGGGAAGTGTTAGGCAACCTTAATAATTGGTGGAGCTACCAGCACACACTATAATATATCCTTTCTATTTTACCCTTCAGATATTTGAAGACTTATCTCTTATCTTTCTCTTTACAATGCCTACTTTCCTATGACTTTTTTTGTAGCACCTGTCTAAGCTCAGGTAATTTAAATCCACAAAGTGTTTCCGTAACAGACTTCATGGTTTTATTCTGTTCTCCCAGGTTCCATGTACTCTTCCAGGGTTTGTTTGGGTTTGTTTGGTTTTTTTTTTTTTTTTTTAATTTCTTCTCTTTTAATGTATGTCATTGTTTTCTACTCCTATATTACAGCTTCCAGTCACAATCTGACCAGGCTTGCCTTGTGGGAAGGAATGGAAAATAAATGTATAACTTAAATTTAAGAAAAATATTCATCTTATATATATGTAGAGATAGTAAAATCAAGCATGTTAGTTTAAGAGTACATCTGACTCAGGCTCATGGGGCTGTTTAATTGCAGTGTAAACATTCAGAATCAGGCTGCAGCCCAAGTTCTAGGACCCTCTCAGGTTCCTAGAGCCTGGGCTCCAGCCCATGCCCAAATGTCTGCACCACAATTAAACAGCCCCTTAGCCCAAGCCCTGCCAGCTTGAGTTAGCTGGCATGAGCCAGCTGCAGGTTTTTAATTTCAGTACAGACATACCCTGAGTGTCTCAACCATTCAATAGCTGAGGGAAGAGCATCGTACAAGTCCATGAGTTAACCTGGCAGCTC
Organism: Gopherus flavomarginatus; assembly: GCF_025201925.1. NCBI lineage: Eukaryota > Metazoa > Chordata > Testudines > Testudinidae > Gopherus > Gopherus flavomarginatus. The sequence continues at coordinate 269,497,531 of NC_066617.1, forward strand.
TTGCAAATAGGTGCAGCCTGCAAGTATGTGGCCTACACCTTCCAACTGGCCACAGCAGCAGTCATGGGTGGTCACGAAGTCATGGGTGGTCGTTAGCAGAACATCTGATCACATCTGAAGTGATTAAGCTTTAGCCAAAGAAGGCATGGAAAGTCAAACCAGGGATCTCTCATGAGATAGGCATTGGCTACATTTGAAGCTTGTTCTTGATACCTGGTATGCCATCTGAAAGCAATACTGAGGTTCTGTAGGGGAACAGCCCAAGCAGGCTGCCTTGAGCTAAGCCTGTGTGTTGGTGGATTAACCACATCTTTAAACAGGTGTGTCATAAACAGATAGCTAAGGGTTAATGTCTCTTTCACCTGAAGCACCTGACCAGAGGACCAATCAGGAAACCGGATTTTTTTCAACTCTGGGTGGAGGGAAGTTTGTGTCTGAGTCTTTGTTTTCTGTCTGCCTGCTTTCTCTGAGCTTTGGAGAAGTAGTTCTGCTTTCTAATCTTCTAAGTGTAAGGACAAAGAGATCAGATAGTAAGTTATATGGTTTCTTTTCTTTGGTATTTGCATGAATATAAGTGCTGGAGTGCTTTGATTTATATTCTTTTTGAATAAGGCTGTTTATTCAATATTCTTTTAAGCAATCGACCCTGTATTTTGTCACCTTAATACAGAGAGACCATTTGTATGTATTTTTCCTTTCTTTTTTATATAAAGCTTTCTTTAAGACCTGTTGAAGTTTTCTTTACTGGGAAATTTCAGGGAAATTGAGTCTGTACTCACCAGGGAATTGGTGGGAGGAAGAAATCAGGGGGAGATCTGTGTGTTGGATTTGCTAGCCTGATTTTGCATTCCCTCTGGGGGAATAGGAAAGTGCTTTTGGTTTCCAGGACTGGGAACGGAGAGGGGGAGTCACTCTGTTTGGATTCACAGAGCTTGTGTCTGTGTATCTCTCCAGGAGCACCTGGAGGGGGGAAGGGAAAAAGGATTATTTCCCTTTGTTGTGAGACTCAAGGGATTTGGGTCTTGGGGTCCCCAGGGAAGGTTTTTCAGGGGGACCAGAGTGCCCCAAAACACTCTAATTTTTTGGGTGGTGGCAGCAAGTACCAGGTCCAAGCTGGTAACTAAGCTTGGAGGTTTTCATGCTAACCCCCATATTTTGGACGCTAAGGTCCAAATCTGGGACTAAGGTTATGATAAGGTGGTTGTGGCATGTCTTTACTTTCAGGAGCAAATTCCGCAAGGTGACTTATTGCCTGCTGTCTGGAGGGGCGATGTTGGACAGGACTGGCAGCCAGGCCAGATCAGTCAGTCTCACGGTGTCAGTTATTATATGTATGGTTTCGTTCAGCTGAATATCTGCTAAGTGCTGAAAACAGTTGAGCCACACTAGGAAATCATCTTCATTCTGTCTGACATAGGTTATGACTACACTACAATCTAGGGGTGTAATTCCCCTGCTTATGGTCAAATTCTTGTGAATGTTTTCTATGGTTACCTCTTTTTCAAATTGTTGATCCACAAAACTGCACTGTGACCCCTTGATGCTGGAAATAGAGATTTTTTTCTAGGTACTTTCCACCTCTGCAAACACCTAGCAGTCAGAACTAAAGACAACTCCTTTGCTAGCATTTTATTTTGCTTATGGTGACAACCTTTGTTCCTCTGCCACAGGTAAGGTCTGAAAAACATGTTTCTTCATACTTATAGACTCATAGACTCTAGGACTGGAAGGGATCTTGAGAGGTCATCAAGTCCAGTCCCTTGCCCTCATGGCAGGACCAAATACTGTCTAGACCATCCCTAATAGACATTTATCTAACCTACTCTTAAATATCTCCAGAGATGGAGATTCCACAACTTCCCTAGGCAATCTATTCCAGTGTTTAACTACGCTGACAGTTAGGAACTTTTTCCTAATGTCCAACCTAAATCTCCCTTGCTGCAGTTTAAGCCCATTGCTTCTTGTTCTATCATTGGAGGCTAAGGTGAACAAGTTTTCTCCCTCCTCCTGATGACACCCTTTTAGATACCTGAAAACTGCTATCATGTCCCCTCTCAATCTTCTCTTTTCCAAACTAAACAAACCCAATTCCTTCAGCCTTCCTTCATAGGTCATATTCTCAAGACCTTTAATCATTCTCATTGCTCTTCTCTGGACCCTCTCCAGTTTCTACACATCTTTCTTGAAATGCGGTGCCCAGAACTGGACACAATACTTCAGTTGAGGCCTAACCAGCGCAGAGTAAAGCGGAAGAATGACTTGTCGTGTCTTGTTTACAACACACCTGTTAATGCATCCCAGAATCATGTTTGCTTTTTTTGCAACAGTATCACACTGTTGACTCATATTAAGCTTGTGGTCCACTATGACCCCTAGATCTCTTTCTGCCATACTCCTTCCTAGACAGTCTTCTCCCATTCTGTATGTGTGAAACTGATTGTTCCTTCCTAAGTGGAGCACTTTGCATTTATCTTTATTGAACTTCATCCTGTTTACCTCAGACCATTTCTCCAATTTGTCCAGATCATTTTGAATTTTGACCCTGTCCTCCAAAGCAGTTGCAATCCCTCCCAGTTTGGTATCGTCCGCAAACTTAATAAGCGTACTTTCTATGCCAACATCTAAATCGTTGATGAAGATATTGAACAGAGCCGGTCCCAAAACAGACCCCTGCGGAACCCCACTTGTTATACCTTTCCAGCAGGATTGGGAGCCATTAATAACTACTCTCTGAGTACGGTTATCCAGCCAGTTATGCACCCACCTTATAGTAGCCCCATCTAAATTGTACTTTCCTAGTTTATCTATAAGAATATCATGTGAGACCGTATCAAATGCCTTACTAAAGTCTAGGTATATCACATCCACCGCTTCTCCCTTATCCACAAGGCTCGTTATCCTATCAAAGAATGCTATCAGATTAGTTTGACACGATTTGTTCTTTACAAATCCATGCTGGCTATTCCCTATCACCTTACCACCTTCCAAGTGTTTGCAGATGATTTCTTTAATTATCTGCTCCATTATCTTCCCTGGCACAGAAGTTAAACTAACTGGTCTGTAATTTCCTGGGTTGTTTTTATTTCCCTTTTTATAGATGGGCACTATATTTGCCCCCTTCCAGTCTTCTGGAATCTCCCCCATCTCGCATGATTTCCCAAAGATAATAGCTAGAGGCTCAGATATCTCTTCTGTTAACTCCTTGCGTATTCTGGGATGCATTTCATCAGGCCCTGGTGACTTGCAGGCATCTAACTTTTCTAAGTGATTTTTTACTTGCTCTTTTTTTATTTTCTCTTCTAAACCTACCCTCTTCCCGTAAGCATTCACTATACTAGACATTCCTTCAGACTTCTCAGTGAAGACCGAAACAAAGAAGTCATTAAGCATCTCTGCCATTTCCAAGTCTCCCGTTACTGTTTCCCCCTCCTCACTGAGCAGTGGGCCTATCCTGTCCTTGGTCTTCCTCTTGCTTCTAATGTATTGATAAAAAGTCTTCTTGTTTCCCTTTATTCCCATAGCTAGTTTGAGCTCATTTTGTGCCTTTGCCTTTCTAATCTTGCCTCTGCATGCCTGTGTTATTTGCCTATATTCGTCCTTTGTAATCTGACCTAGTTTCCATTTTTTATATGACTCCTTTTTATTTTGTAAGTCACGCAAGATCTCGTGGTTAAGCCAAAGTGGTCTTTTGCCACATTTTCTATCTTTCCTAACCATCAGAATAGCTTGCTTTTGGGCCCTTAATAGCGTCCCTTTGAAAAACTGCCAACTCTCCTCAGTTGTTTTTCCCCTCAGTCTTGATTCCCATGGGACCTTACCTATCAGCTCTCTGAGCTTACCAAAATCCGCCTTCCTGAAATCCATTGTCTCTATTTTGCTGTACTCCCTTCTACCCGTCCTTAGAATTGCAAACTCTATTATTTCATGATCGCTTTCACCCAAGCTTCCTTTTACTTTCAAATTCTCAACGAGTTCTTCCCTATTTGTTAAAATCAAGTCTAGAAGAGCTTCCCCCCAGTAGCTTTTTCAACTTTCTGAAATAAAAAGTTGTCTGCAATGCAGTCCAGGAACTTATTGGATAGTCTGTGCCTCGCGGTGTTATTTTCCCAACATATTA